>NC_054386.1:81493873-81678873 GCF_017654675.1 Xenopus laevis
ACAAGTTACGCAGTGCTTTACATTAACAAACAGGGAACAAATAGTGAATAACATACAAGGGTTTACAGAGTACAATAGGAATAGAGGGCAAAGTTTACAAACTGAAGGTTAGGGTACAATTGAGACATAAGGATTTAAGAAACAAATTTGGGTATGTTAAAATCTCTTAAAGAAAGGCAGATTAAGCAGAAATTATTAATGAGCATTTTTAGTTCTTTAAAGCTCAGTGTTGTACTTTTTTTTATATAAAGTAACCCAATGTTTTAATTTGTACATATAAATATATATAAATATATTGTAACCTTTCTGTGCTAAATTGAATTATTGGCTGCCATCTCCTGTTGGACAATTGGTAACAATCACTCTCTGCGTTCCTAGTGTTACCATATCTCTCCAAACAGAACAGAAATTTTTTAGGTAGGTCTTTCGGTGGGCCCCATACACAGGCCAATAAACTCATCATTGATATTTCACTCCGATTTTTAAATTTTAGTTCCATTTTGTGGAATTCTCTGGGCACACAATGGCATTCTGGTTAGTAGTCCTGTGTCACAGCCCCACCAAGATGCTAGATGTGTATCCTATTGTGCTTGCTTTTGTTTTTAATGCTTTGTCATGGCAGCACATGGCTATTTGAAGATTCAGTCTGAGGCCCATTGAGGACAGGACAAAGTCTGCATAGGTTGTAATCAGTCCTTTACTTATTTGTCCCGCTCACCCAAGTCTGACCTCAGCTTCTGAGACAGGAATGGAGCTGTAGAAAGGATCTGTAGCAGGGTTGTGCAGGGTGCTAGGAACAGTGCATAAGAACGTTTCTCCTAAAAAATGTAGGACATATAACTTTTAGTTGCCTCAATGTTTCAGATTTCATGTGTTGTTCATTCTTTACATTTTTCTGTGGACTCTTTTCTAGAGGTTTTCTTATTAAAAAAAAAACTTATTTGACTCTCTTTTTCTCCTTAACAGATGTTTCTCCATCGGTCTTTACAGTGGCCGTCTACTCCTACCTTCCTATCGAAGCTTTTCCATACTTCTCAGAGTACTCCACCTACCACTTACAGCCCACAGGAAAAATCCAAGCATTGGCAGTTTCCAGTAATACCTCTGCCCAATCTGTCTACTTTACGATCTCTTCTTTCAAGCCCGAAGGATGAAAGTGACAGTGGAGCTTCATTTTCTTTTAGCAGTGCTCAACATTTACAGATCTGCATCAATCTAGTCTATCATATATTTGACATCTGCACTTTAGGATGCCTCTGGCTCTTTTCCCCAGTTTTTCAAGTGACCCTGGATATATTTGGTATACGTGGAGCCATAAAACTTTGGATCCATGGTCTTGCCATTTTCTTAGCCACAACATATGGCATGTATTTAGTGCTGTGGCTGGCTCAAGAGTATCTTTTCCAGCTTGCCTCTCTGTATGGCCTCCTACAGACATTAGTGTTAACGGTTAGTCTAAGGGCTGACAGAGATCAGGAGAAAGCAAAAGAGGAAAACGAAGCAGAACAGGTGGAAGAATCTGTAGAGGAGAGAGAGCAAGGAGAGGACAGATGGGCTGGAGGAAGTGAGGAAGAAGGAGGAGATTCTGATGATGGGTGGGAGAGTGAAGGAGAAGTAGAAGAAAAAGTGGGCACTGATTGAATTCATATATATGTGTTGAAGGGTCCAATAATTGTTCTTCCAGTTTTATGTACATTCTACATTCTACATTGTGGAGGAAACGATTTCCCTGGTTTAAAAGGTTCTTAATTTTAAATAAGGGATGTTCCCTAAAATGATCACAGAAATAGGAACTTCATTGTTCCAAAAGGCGTTCAAAGGTGCACTCATTCTTAAATCAGCAAGTTGCTTTCTAGAAAAAAGATATGCATTATCATTTAGTGGATTTTCTTTTAAGGCAGTGTCCTTCTTGACAAATGAGCACCTTAGAAGTCAAAATGTATTTATGGTTTAAAACATATATTTTTTAAATATTTTTATAACTGTATGTGTTTTATGGATATATATGAAATTCAAATTGTATTGTGGGGAGGACCAGCGCTCATAAGCAAGAGAATTAGACAATAATAATTATCTTGCTTATGAGCGCTGGTCCTCTCCACAATACAATTTGAATTTCATTACGAGTCTGAGGGAGAACAGACAATTTTCTGGATCGGCAGAGAAAATCGGACCACAGGGACCTTCAATATCCTTTCTTGTATTATGGATATATATTGTTTATGTTGTACACTGGCGATCTAGAACCCCACAAATTGAGCAGAATGTTTTACAGTTTGAGTGTAAAAGAAAGAAATTCTGGCACAACCAGAACATGCTGGGACTCTTTAATGAAATGGGACCAGAATACATTTTCATTTAGAAAAGAATAGACCGGAGGGGCCAAGATGCAGGATCAGAATGAATGAGTGGTGAAGCAGTGGAGCTGCAATCTAACAGTGAAAAAAAATATCTGCATCATTTGTTAAAAGGTTCGGCAGGGGTCTATAAGAGGAACCAGGAAGTCGAGCTCGGGCGGGTGTGGTTAGGGAAAAGCCCGACCCACACAAGGAGTGAGGATAGCAAACCAAATGAATAGTGACTCCACTAAATGTATCATTCAATGTAAACCAAAGATTACAACAGAAATGTAATTATATATATATATATATGATTTAATCAGTTCCAGTGTTAGTCTCGGTCTAGAGTTTGCTGGAGTCTGTATGTCTGATCATCCAGCAGACTGTCACCATTTAATTGTTGTGAAGGCAACTGAAAGCTGGAATTTTCCGAGTATATATGTTTGTATTTATATACCCCCTACTTGGAAACTCTGTGAGGTACATTTAAAATATGTTACATTAATAGAATTACTGGGAACAATCCAATAATTGAATAAAACAAAAATACAATGACATTCATAATTAAGTGGTAAGAGGCTGTTTAGCTGAATGTATGTTTTCGAGCTGCTATTTATACACAATGCTGTACATAGAGTTTATTCGGTACAAAGAGTCGGCTGCTCCTGCTGCCGTAGATGTTTGTTTTTGGAGCTTGCAGCACAGGTGAAACCAGGCCCCTCTGTTTCAGAAATATAGGGGGTGATTCACTAAGCAGCGAAAATGCGCCAGCGACGCCTTTGCCACACTTCGCCAGGCGTATTTTCGCCAGCGCTGCGCAAATTCACTAAAATCCGAAGTTGCGCTCAGGGGTAGCGTAAGGTTGCGAAGTTGCGCTAGCGTTAATTGGCGAAGTTACGCCAGCGTTAGTCACTTCGAACTTTAGTGAATTTGGGCCATAGTCTTAACGTACTGAGCCGCTTGCATGAATACAAGTTATTACTGTGAATGTTTAGGATGTGCAACCAGTGTTTGACTGAAATTTATACAATATGGACTAGTAAATATATGCATCCCCTGTGGCATCATTTTTTCAGCCTTGTGGAATAAATTCTTTCAGCATACATTCTCACTTGCCATAAATGAAAGGATTTCTATAAGGAAGATTTCATGAAAAAAAGCAGACATGCTGCTTGGTTGCAGAAAACAAACTCTCCAAAGCACAAACAACCGTGAGCACAAAGTTTTCTACTGCGGCATTTAATTTACAGGGGCATGTCATGTCAACACACGAGGGCCATGTAACATTGGACTACTGGTGAAAATGATATGTTGCTTTAAATCAGCTCTGTTATGTACATTAAGCATGCTTTGGGAAATGTTTTAAAAGGCTACTTTGTAGTTATACATGTTTACCTTCTTTTATTGAAGCACAATATGAATCACGAACAGAAGAATATACAATGTATAACTTTGAGAATACCAGGAGACCTACAGTTGGACCTCTGTAAAAACACAGTGCAGAACCTCATCAGTTTAAAATAAAACATACATGTACACCAGCAATTTATTGTTTTTTTCATAAAGGGGTTGTTCACCCCTGAGTTAACTTTTAGTATGATGTAGTGAGTGATATTCTGAGCAAATTTGCAATTGGTCTACATTTTTTTTTATTATTTGTGGTTTTTGAGTTATTTAGCTTATTTTATTTAGCAGCTCTCCAGTTTGAAATTTTAGCAATCTGGATGCTAGGGTCCGAATCACCCTAGCAACCATGCATTGATTTGAATAAGAGACTGGAATATGAATAAGAGAGGCCTGAATAGAAAGCTAAGTAATAAAAGGTACCAATTACAATACATTTGTAGCCTTACAGAGCATTTGTTTTTTTAGATGGGGGTCAGTGACCATTGAAAGCTGGAAAGAAGCAAATAAAGTAAAGTAAACTTTATTGTAATCTCAGCAGTATACGAATATACAGTGAGACGAGACGACGTGGCAAATAATTCAAGAACTATAAATAATGAAGACCAATTGAAAATTTGCTTGGTATTATCCATTCTATAACATACTAAGGGGGTTATTTACCAAACTCCAAATGCCAAAAACCCGAAAAAAAATCTTTTTGAATTTTCGGAATTTATTATAGAATACGAAAATCGGGCATCTCAGTCCTGCCAAGGCTGCATATAAGTCAATGGGAGAAGGCCTAAATATTTTTTGTTCTGCACTGGGTTTGTGCACTAATCCAAAGTTTTCAGAAATTCGTAAATTTTTTTCCCCGCAAACAAAATTTTCTGAAAAGTGTATTAATAAATAAGATGAAAAAACCCTTGCTGAGTTTTTTTTCTGAAAATATTGAGATAAATCCGTATTAAATAACCGCGTAAAAGTTAACTTAAATGTGACCCACCCCTATAAATGTCCCAGTCATTAGGATCCAAAAACCACAACACAATCTCACATTTAACTGCAGTGTGGAGTTGCTGCTGGAAAGACATCCGGTGTGATACAACCTTTGCAGTAGTGTCTAAAAGCTTCATTGTTTACTGTTAACCTTTTTCCTGAACCAGAATTTGCTTCCCAGCCATGACTGATTTCTTGCCTTGAGGCTTTGAATAACTTGTACCCATGAAAGTCACTCTTCCCTCAGTGATTTGAGTCATTCATTCCTGTCCTTGGCAGGCACTCCTCTTTTTCAGAAAATGTACTGCAACTGCCATGTTTTTCTTTTCCATGTATTCTTTGTGCCGGGCAGGTGAGCACATGCACAACAGAAAGCTTTTTTTGCTGAGTATTGTACTGTGCATGCACCCAGCATTGGTAGGAGTATAAGAGTGCTTTTATATATAATACTCCAGGGCCAGATTTTTGTTTGCATTATTTTTTTAAAGGAACAGTTCAGTGTAAAAATAAAAACTGGGTAAATCGATAGGCTGTGCAAAATAAAAAATTATTCTAATATAGTTAGTTATATATAATGTATAAGGGCTGGAGTGAATGGATGTCTAACATAAAAGCCAGATTAACTATATTTTAAACATTTTTTATTTTGCACAGCCTATCTATTTTTTTATTTTTATACTGAACAATTGCTTTAATAAGAAGATAGCGGGTTAGTGGGCAAGATAAAAGAGGTCCCTGGTAGCACCTACACAAAGAAAAAAGGAAACACTGTTAAACAAATGAAATAATATTGTGTTTTGACCATTTCTCAGAGCATAATCCGTTCCTATGATATGGCCAATTTAAAGGGATTCTGTCATGATTTTTATGATGTCGTTTTTATTTCTAAATTACACTGTTTACACTGCAAATAATTTACTCCACAATATAAAATGTAATTTCTCAACCAGCAAGTGTATTTTTTTAGTTGTAATATTGGTGTGTAGGCAGCCATCTTAGGTCATTTTGCCTGGTCATGTGCTTTCAGAAAGAGCCAGCATTTTAGGATGGAACTGCTTTCTGGCAGGCTGTTTCTCCTACTCAATGTTACTGAATGTGTCACAGTGGGACCTGGATTTTACTATTGAGTGCTGTTCTAATATCTACCAGGCAGCTGTTATCTTGTGTTAGGGAGCTGCTATCTAATTACCTTCCCATTGTTCTGTTGTTAGGCTGCTGGGGGGGGAGGGAGGTGGGTGATATCACTCCTACTTGCAGTACAGCAGTAAAAAGTGTTTGAAGTTTATCAGAGCACAATTGACATGACTGGGGACAGCTGGGAAACTGACAATATGTCTAGCCCCATGTCAGATTTCAAAATTAATTATAAAAAAAAACTGTTTGCTCTTTTGAGAAATGGATTTCAGTGCAGAATTCTGCTGGAGCAGCACTATTAACTGATGTGTTTTGAAGGAAAAAAAATTCCCATGAAAGTATCCCTTGAAGTAATCACCAGCTCATGCATTCTGGCTCTGCGTACAAATGACTCAATGTCAAAATGAGTCAGTGGGAACCTGTATTTGGGATATGAGTTGAGAGGCGCAATAAAATTTGCACTAATAGGTTTTGTACAAGAATATGATATAATCAGTTGAGAATGCACTTCAGTGTCGCATATTTCTTTTTCTTATATTAGTATCTATATAATAAGTTGTCTATGTACTTTTTGATACTATATGTTTATGATGTAAAGTAAATTTGAGTTTTGAATTTTGATGTTGTAAAGGTTTGCATTCAAACACAGCATGAAAGTTCTATAAATGTTACAAAAAAGATTCCATGTTAAGTGTGTCACTTAATTAGGATAATAGTAAGGGGGTCCCTGACATACATTTAGAACTGTGATTTGTTTTCCTCTAAGGCAGAGGTTTTGGGACTTTTTGGGCACTTACTGACGATCGCTCCCCAGCGTTCCGTTTTTCTGCGTTCAGCCGTAGGGGAGCGCAGGAATGGACGCATTAAGTTCTTTTCAATGGGGCTGTACTCCCACAGGCGCGTGTAGGCGCCGAACGCACGAAAAATGCAGCATGTTGCGTCTCAACCTGCGTTCGGCGCCTACACGCGCCTGTGTGAGTACAGCACACACACAGATTATTGCACGAAACCCAGTGCAGATCAACATATCTTCAGGACTTCTCCCATTGATTTATACAGTATGCAACCTCAGCCGAATTCTGGATTCTGACTTTTTCCATCCTCGGGGTATAATAAATCCTGAAAAAATTGGTTTTTTTTCCCCACTAAAAATTCGGATTTTATAGTAAAAAAAAAAACACATATTTTTCGTATTTTGGCATTCAGAGTTTAATAAATAACCCTCAAAGTGTACTGCTGTGTATTCTTTTAGCTGTCACTCACACATTGCAGCTTCAGAAAGAACAATAGAAAGAATATCTTGCATTTCGTTATGCAGATTTTATTACCTATCACCCCCTACCATCTATAACGTATACACTTCTCTTAAATGCCTGTCGTGGGGTGCTGTCAATTTGCCTGCTTATGTGTAAGTGATCCATTAGTGTAAAATATAATTGGACAAGGACATTTTTATTTAAAGTGGTAACTTATTTTATTCTTGGTCCAACAGTAACTCCTCAGATGCCCAACGCTATTCATTTCAAGCTTTTTATTCTCCTACTTTTAGTTTATACTTGACCTACTTCAGAGCAGATGCCACTAGAGAAGTATTGATTTTAATAAGTTTATCATTTCTAGTTAGACTGTATAGTGCATTCCTACTTATTTGTAAGGAGAAGTTACATTTTCCGATAAAAAGAAGGGGAAAATTGTATGAGTAATAATAAATTTGTGCTTTATAATTAAAAAAAACGATTTAATTGGCACAAATTGGACTCTCTTAAATATATCATTATCGTGCCTTTGAAATAAATGGACCAGCATATGCTCTGCTCTGGGCAACTGTGAAATCGCACACTAGAAATCACACACCCTCAATTATAAAAAAAAAAAAAAATGACCCACAATATCAGGTGCATGAGTGTTAATATGTGTACTTTTTTTTCAATTCAGGCAGTTTTTATTAAGAATTAACAACAGCAGAAGTATTAGAGTAGTCTTGTAGTTGTTATAACAGTAACATCCACATCCTTGCAAAATATTTAAACCAAAATGTTATCCAGTGCTATGAATAGCAAAATAATTTTTACAACAATTTTCACTGCCACTTTAACTCTGGATCCAGCTTGTGCACAAGCCTATAAAAGTAGGCCAGGCATATTGCCTGCATCCGATTTGAGTTGTCCATAGGCAATTGTGGCTAGATTGAGCTGCAGGTAGGAGTGTAGCCTGTTTACTTCCATTACTGTGAGTGAATACACAAAAACTTGTAAATGTGTGCTCACCTGCACACCTCCTTTAATATTCATTGGTGCTACTGTTCCCTGCATAACTGGGCAAGGCAATAGCCATATGACTCAGTAAATAAGTACAAAGCAGGGACTTAATTAACTTTGTTCAAAGGCACATAGCCAGTTGTTTAACCCACAGACTGGCTTGTGCAGAAAATCCTATGGCTTAGGGGGTGTGGTTCACCTTTACGTTAACGTTTAGTATATTATAGAAGGGCTATTTCTAAGCAACTTTTCATTTGGTCTCCACTATTTGTTTTTTTTATTTTTTTTAATTTTTTGCTTTCTTCTTCTGACTCTTACCAGCTTTCACGTGGTGGTCACTGACCCCATCTAAAAACAAGTATTCTGTAAGGCTACACATTTATTGTTATTGCTACTTTGTATTACTAATTTTGCTATACAGGCACACTTTTATTTTTATTATTAGTTCAGCCTCTTATTTCCTTGTTATAGTTGCAAAGGTCATTTGGACTCGAGCAACCAGCTTGTTGAAATTGCAAACTGGAGAGCTGCTGAATAAAAAGCTAAATAACTCAAAACCCTCAATGTGAAGACTCACCCTGGTGGCCTAGTGGGCCTGCGGGGATGCCAGTTCTGCTATCGCGCACTTCTGGGTTTTGTCGCGAGCGTCATGACATCATCGCAATGGTTCGAAATTCGAATATTTAAAGGGGCTCTGTGCACAAACTCATTGCCCGTTGTTAGGTCTATCTTAGTATCTGGATGAGATTCTACAGTAGCGTCACTAGAGGGGGGCGGCCCTGGTGTGTGACGCGCAGCCGAGCCCCCCCCCCTCCATACGGCCGCATTTTCAGTGGCGCACGGGCTGCCGGGGGGGCCCTGAGGCGGTGCGGGCCCTGGCGAGCTTGCACCCCCTGCTCCCCTGGTAGTTCCGCCACTGTGATTCTAGTCTTCTAGTTTGATTCCTGTTTTGACCAGGGAACCTAGCACCTGTTCTGGATTTAGGATGCCGGTCGTGACACTCAAGTAATAAAAAATTAAAACCAATTGCAAATTGTCTCAGAATATAACTTTCTACATCATGCTAAAAGTTAATTCCAAAGGTGAACGGCCCCTTTAAGTACATGGCTGAGCACTTTTTCTATGAGATTTACTTAAATAAATATTTAAGTAAAATGGTGCTAACAAACAAATGGTTGTTAGGGTGCGAAGGGTGCAGTCTGGGCAAAAGAGGGCCATAGGTAAAGCAGACCTGTCTAACAGTATTACACTTGAATAAATATGTAAATGTTATTGAAACAAAAAGTACATTGTATATTTATGACTCAATTTGAACTGGACATTGAAATAAATGTCAGTGACAACTGGAGATATGCTGAAAACAATCCATTTAATAAAAAAAAACCTTACACCTGACTTTTTAAAAAGCCTTAATTTATAACACCCTTAGGGCTCTTACAGACGAGTGTTTTTACCTGCGTTCAGCCGCAGGGGAGCGCAGGAATAGACGCATTACATTTTTTCCAATGGGGCTGTACTCACACAGGCGCCGAACGCAGGTTGAGACGCAACATGCTGCATTTTTCCAGTGTTCGGCACCTACACGCGCCTGTGTGAGTACAGCCCCATTGGAAAAAATGTAATGCGTCTATCCCTGCTCTCCCCTGCGGTTGAACACAGAAAAATGGAACGCAGGGGAGTGCAGGTAAAAACGCTCATCTGTAAGAGCCCTTATACCTAGTCTAAATTTGTAGATGCCTCACTTCTCTGATGAAAATAAACTGCTCCAAGTCCAAAGGAGCAAGGTGAGATTTGTGTCTGGGGAGAATAGCAACAAATGTCTTTCTATGAGAGACTTTATTAATACATAAGCCCCTTTTATATTTCTGGTGTAGGTACCTGCCCTTGCCAGTTTACTCCTATGTTATTCAGTGTGCTTGTGTGGGATGTTATTAATTAGGCCAAAAAAAATGCTAGAAAACAATTGGACATGCACAGCTTACCTGACTGCTACAAGTGCACATGTGAGAATTGGTGATCAGAGAACAGAAATAAAAAGGGTTGTAATAAAAAAAAAAACACAGAGTAAAGGCTGGTTTCTTGACTAAAGTCACCAGATATTATACAGTAACAGTTTTCCTTTAAAGGACAAGGTAAATCAATGGACAGGGCTCCCACCAGAGTGTAACTATAAACTATAGAGAAAACTTCAACTGCCTGGGGCCCAGTGGGACTTGGACTGATAATCAGCTGCAATATATGTTTATTTTGTTCCCAAAGTTTAGTTATTCCACTGCTGAAAAGTTGATATCATTTGGTAAATAGATCCCAATAAACAGCTGATGTAACTCTATAATAAGTACTTTGTACATATAATTCCATTAAAAATGTGCTAATAATTCAGTCTATACAATGGGGGTTAGTGAAATTCACCATTTTTTAATTGGTGGTCAGTGGAGTTTGCCCCCATTTTAAACCCTATATACTTGTCTGCCCCTGTCAAGGTTCTCTGTGTTATTACTTGATACATAGGTTAGGCGAGTTTCTGTTTTGTTACTTGAGTTTTATTGCTAGTTTTTATGTAAGTAATGTCATTTTTAGGCTACATATGTGGGTAGGGTTGCCACCTTTTCTGGAAAAAAATACCAGCTTTTCTATATATTTATCTTTTTGCTCTATTGTGCATGCCAGTGTAACTGGACTGGGGACCTTTAAAAACATGTTTGTATGGTGCTGGCAGAGAAGCACCACCTCTAGGGTTTTACAGTTAAAGGAAAACTATATCCCCCAAACAATGTAGGTCTCTATAAAAAGATAGTGCATAAAACAGCTCATATGTAAAACCCTGCTTCATGTAAATGAACCATTATCATAATAATATACTTTTCTAGTAGTATGTGCCATTGGGTAATCATAAATAGAAAATTGCCATTTTAAAAAATAAGGGCCGCCCCCTGGGATTGTAGGATTCACTGTACTCTCAAACATACCAACAAACCATACATTTTAGGTCACATGAGCCAATTAACAGACAGAGTTGTGTCTTTTGCTTCAACACTTCTTCCTGTTACAGTTAGAGTTGTAGTATTTCTGGTCAGGTGATCTCTGAGGCAGCACAGAGACCATCACGAATTGGTGGCTCAAGGCAAGAGATGTAAAAGGGCAATATTTACTTTAATATATATTCCAGTTTGGTAAGATTCTTTAATATGCCACTTAATATGATATGAACTATCTGTTGCTTAAGTGTTCATTTTGGGGGTATAGTTTTCCTTTAAGGGTAGAACGCCATGCGACGAAACACAAGTGACGTGTCGGATGCATTTCGTCGCATTGCGATGTGTCGGCTCGAGCCACACAGTGGAGTTCTACCCTTAAATGTAAAACCCTAGAGGTGGTGCTTCTCTGCCAGCACCATACAAACGTGTTTTGAAAGGTCCCCAGTACCTTGTGTTAGTCCAGTAACTGTAATCACTGATGGGTGCCTAACACATTGGCACCTCCAGCGATTTAAACATTTCTTGTCCTTTAAAGGAACAGTTCAGTGTAAAAATAAAAACTGGGTAAATAGGCTGTGCAAAATATAAAAAATGTTTCTAATATAGTTAGGCTAAAATAATAGCCAGAATCTAATTTCCTGTTTTTCAGCTCTCTAACTCGGAGTTACGTAACTGTTCAGTGAGTTTGCAATTGATCCTCAGCATTCAGCTCAGATTAAATGGAAAAAAGACCAATGAGAAGCACTTCCCAAACAGCCAATCCCAGTGGACAATTAAAACATTTTTAACTTAATATATTTGTAACTGTGTATATGTAATATGTTATCTAGGATGGTCCAACCAAATTTGAAAAAGTGTTCTGGAGTGGCCATCCTATGCATAATTCCAATTGGTCCTTCTTAAAGGGGTTGTTCACCTTCAAACAACTAGTTGTTTTCAGATAGATCACCAGAAATAATGACTTTTTCCAATGCAAAAAGGAAAAGTTGTGATAATGACTTTTTCCAATGACTTTCTATTTTCTATGTGTGATGGTTTTTCTAATATTGAAGTGTAAAGTATTATTTCTCTCCTTCTGAAGCAGCTCTGGGAGGGGGGGTCACCGATCATGTAAAGTAAATTGTTCTAAATGGATACATTTAGTTGATACATTTCTTATCTTTGTCCCTGCTGAGCAGAATCTCTAAGTTTCATTACAGGCAGCTGTTAGACTTGATACAATTGTTGCTAATACTCCAGAGATGCTGCTGAGAAATGTATCAACTAAATGTTGTAAAATTGTAACATTTTAGGGGCCGATTCATCAAGGGTCGAATATCGAGGGTTAATTAACCCTCAATATTCGACTAGGAATTGAAATCCTTCGACTTCGAATATCGAAGTCGAAGGATTTAGCGCAAATTCTGCGATCGTACGATCGAAGGATTATTCCTTCGATCGAACGATTAAATAATTCGAATCGAACGATTCGCAGGATTTAAATCCAACGATCGAAGGAATATCCTTCGATCAAAAAAACTTAGGCAAGCCTATGGGGACCTTCCCCATAGGCTAACATTGACTTCGGTAGCTTTTATCTGCCGAACTAGGGGGTCGAAGTTTTTTTTAAAGAGACAGTACTTCGACTATCGAATGGTCGAATAGTCGAACGATTTTTACTTTGAATCCTTCGATTCGAAGTCGTAGTCGTAGTCGAAGGTCGAAGTAGCCCATTCGATGGTCGAAGTAGCCCAAAAAAACCTTCGAAATTCTAAGTTTTTTTACTTCGAATCCTTCACTCGATGTTAGTGAATCGGCCCCTTAGAGTCTGCACCTGAATTACTGAGCTGCCAGACTGAAACACCAGACAGGAACATTCACCTTTAGACTTAGATTTTGGAAAAAACATAACAAATAAATAATGGAAAGTAATTGAAAAAAGTCTTTATTTCTGGGGAACAATCTAAAAACAACTGAATTGAAAAAAGTGTTTGGAAGGTGAACAACCCCTTTAATTGTCCACTTTGGGATTGGCTGTTTGGAAAGTGCTTCTTCTTGGTCTTTTTTCATTTAAATATGACTGTTTGTACATATGTTGATTAGCCTATGACTAAGTGCCCACAAGGCACGAAAGGCGTAAGGTGTATTTTTTTTTTTTTTAGATGTTTTTTGCCCTGGGTATTAATGTGAAACACAAGGCAGCAGCTTCAAATTGCATACCTCCCAAGTCCCCAACTGTCCCGTTTTTAGAGGGACAGTCCCTCTTTTGACAGCTCAACCCGCAGTCCCTCATTTGTACTGGAAAGTCCGGTTTTTCTCTGCACTGAACAGCCAGAAAAAGTTTCTAACTTAATTGGCTTTTGGCAGAGAGCCTAGAACTGCCAGAGCAGCTGATAAGATGCTTTTGTAACAATTTCAAGATAAGCAAATAAGTAATTGTAACTATAAAAGATAACAGGTCCCTTGGGAGAAGTTAGACTCACAGCTTAAATGACAATTCACCTTCATTAGCAAAACTGAGAAAACACAGAAATCTGTTCAAACTTTCATAACCTGCCACATTTTATAAAATGATCATGGTAAATTAAGGGGGTGTAGCCACAAAAATGGGCGTGGTCAAAAGTTTTTGTCCCTCTTTTTATTTCCAAAATGTTGGGAGGTATGATTAATCCTAAATCAGCTTGTGCTCTCCTTCTAAATTGTGAAAAACATTACTAAAGTACATGTTGCACAAAAACTTTCCTGTGCGGACAAATTTGCAGCTGGGGCTCAGAAATGAGAAAACAAATGCTTCAATATTTATAGGGGAAATTGTGTTTTTTTTTTGTGTCTGTGAACAGATAAACTACGAAACTGTTTTCTTTATTCGTTCAGTGACCAAAGAAACTGCAGCACAGACGCGCACACAGCCGACTGTTGCTATAGCAACTATAAACAACTCCAGCTTTACGCGTCACTTCCTTTCGACTACACTGACCAGGAAAGGGTGAGCCGCTAACTGAAGTCATGACGCCAGAGTCTCATCGCGCGAGATTGTGACGAGACTTTGGGATCTTTGGCCTGCCGGGACTCAGAAGCCGGACATTTAAGCAGCGGATAGGGGAGAGTTGTGTTATGAAAATCGGCACCGTTCAGCCTAAACTTCAACGCACATCCTTTTGCTGTTACATGCAGGTGGCAAATAAAATGGGGACAATGCATGTGTGCTGTCATAGGCTTATTGGCACTATTATATATTCATTTTCTTCTGTCATAATTAAGGTTGAAGAATGGCAGCTAATGAGAAAATGGACGTGACCGTGAAAACACTGGATTCTCAAACAAGAACATTCACAGTGGAGGCAGAGGTGAGGGGGATTGTTGCCTTTATATACACACAGCACCTATATATATATATATATATATATATATATATATATATATATATATATATATATATATATATATATATATATATATATATATATTTACATATATTTACTAGGAATCCACTATTTTGGATCCGGCCGAATCCTTCGCGAAGGATTCTGACGAATACCGGATTTGTATATGCAAATTAAGGGTGGGGAGGGGAAAACATCTTTTACTTCCTTGTTTTATGACAAAAAGTCACGTGATTTCCCCTCCCCGCCCCTAATTTGCATATTCAAATTCGGATTTCGATCCGGCTGAATTCGAATCCTGCTCATAAAGGCCGAATCCCGAACTGAATCCTGGAAGGTTTCGTGTAAATACATTCCATTTTGCTTCTGTAGGGACACACTCGTAAAGAGAACGTCAACCCAAAAAATGTTGTTTTTTTGCCCATTAAAATAATACTTAGCAAGTCTGCAATATACATTCATAACAACTTTTCTATGGATTTCAAGTTATTTGTATATGTATTGCTGTTGAAAGCAGTGTTTAT
Organism: Xenopus laevis; assembly: GCF_017654675.1. Lineage (NCBI taxonomy): Eukaryota > Metazoa > Chordata > Amphibia > Anura > Pipidae > Xenopus > Xenopus laevis. Next base: position 81,508,854 of record NC_054386.1, read on the forward strand.
CTGCCCCTTTCTATAGCCTTGATGGCTCAGACTTATGAAACAATATTAGACAATGTGGTACAAGAAATCACTGGCACACAAGGCAATGCTAGCAGGATAAGTCCTTGCTTAGAATTTATTGCAGCCGAAACGTTGCATGCTGCAATTCTAAGCAATGACTTATCCTGCTAGCATTGCCTTGTGTGCCAGTGATTTCTTGTACCACATTGGATTTGAGGTTGCCGTTACCTTTATCACTGTGCACCAGGGTGTCGTTACTTCGGGAGAGCCAGGGTGTGCGAGTGCATCCAAAACTTTTCCACAATATAAGACAAGCTAACTGATTAATAGACCTCTGTGTTTGCTAGGAAACCTTTTTGCAACATTGTTTGAAAGTATCAACCAGGAGTTAAAGGGATATTGTCATGGGAAATGTTTTTTTTTACCAAAACGCATACGTTAATAGTGCTGCTCCAGCAGAATTCTGCACTGAAATCCGTTTATCAAAAGAGCAAACAGATATTTTTCATATTTAATTTTGAAATCTGACATGGGGATAAACCTATTGTCAGTTTCCCAACTGCCCCCAGTCATGTGACTTGTGCTCTGTTAAAATTCAGTCACTCCTAGGGCAGAGACACGGGGAGATTAGTCGCCTCTTCTTCGGCCACCTAATCTCCCCAAACTGCCTTCCCGTCGGCTATGCCGGAAAGGTGGCACTCTGAGCGATTCGTTTTCCGAAGTCATCCGAAGTTTCCTTGTGAGGCAATGTTGGGCGACTTCGGAAAACGAAGCACTCAAGATTGCCATCCCGACGTCGATTTAGATTCTAGCCGGTGGGAAGGCAGTTCAGGGAGATTAGTCGTCCGAAGAAGAGGCGAGTTGTCGCTGGGCAACTAAATCACTCCGAATCTCCACGTGTCTCTTCCCTTACTGCTGTACTACAAGCTGGATTTATATCACCCCCCCCTCCCTTTTCCCCCAGCAGCCTAACAACAGAACAATGGGAAGGTAACCAGATAGCAGCTCCCTAACACAACATAGCTGCCTGGTAGATCTAAGAACAGCACTCAATAGTAAAATCCAGGTCCCACTGTGACACATTCAGTTACATTGAGTACAAGAAACAACAGCCTGTGAGAAAGCAGTTTGATCCTAAAGTGCTGGCTCTTTCTGAAAGCACATGACCAGGCAAAATGACCTGAGATGGCTGCCTACACACCAATATTATAAATAAATAAAAAATACGCTTGCTGGTTCAGAAACAAAAGTTTATATTGTGGAGTGAATAATTTGCAGTGTAAACCGTGTAATTTAGAAATAAAAACGACACCATAAAAACTGTGACAGAAACCCTTTACTAGACCTCTGTTTTTGCTGGGAAACCCTTTTGCAACATTGTCTGAAAGTATCAACCAGGATTTAAGTGAATGCTGCTTTCAATAGCAATTGTTTTTATTAATAACTTTAAAAGCACTGGCAAGTTTTAATAGATGTATATTGGAAAGTTGCTTTGAATTATGTTTTCTTTTATTAGGCACATTTTTATTTTGGGGTTGACACTAATAAAATAGTTCAGCTGCAGGTGTGTGTGTTTTCCTTTAGCTCTGTAAATGGAGAGATTGGTACAATTGAAGTCTCTCTACTTACCATGTAGGTCAAGTGTTTGATACTTATTTAGGATTAGTATTTAATAGATAATTAGTGTATTATTTACGGCTTGCATATTACATTTTATGGCATCACCAAGAGCACGTGTTTGGACCTTGCCGACTGATATCTGGCTGAAAATCATGCATGGCTACCTCGGTAAAGAGAGATGCCGATTCTATACAGTTGCTTGTGTATTAATGTTACTTTAGTAGATTTTATGAGGGGCGCATTATCATTAATACTGTCTGCAATTTACCTTTCTCCTTTAGATCTTAGTAAAGGAATTTAAAGCACATATTTCATCTGCTGTTGGGATTACACCAGAAAAACAACGGCTTATATATCAGGGGCGGGTACTGCAAGAAGACAAAAAACTGAACGAATACAGTGAGTATTTGTGTATAACTTTCTGTTTTAAATGTAATATTGGCAGGCATGTGGTAATGCATATCGTGGTTTGTTGTCAGATGTTGATGGAAAGGTAATTCACTTGGTTGAACGAGCTCCTCCTCAGACACAGACTTCAACAAGTGGACCATCTACATCTTCAAGTACTTCACCATCTAGCAGTAATGCAGCACCTGTTCCTGGGGCTCCTGAAAGGAATGGAAACAGCTATGTTATGGTTGGGACATTTAACCTTCCGGTAAGATGATTTGGTCAGACACAGAGAAGCTCTTTCATATTGTAATGTAAGAGAATGACTGCAAACTGATGACTGCTGGGAATAAAAAGGACTATATATATATATATATATATATATCTATATATATCTATATATATATATATATATATTTTGGACCGCCATCATAAATCACGGGGCCCGTACAACAAAATTTTCTGGACTCCCTGGTCCCCGCCAAGCCCTACCCCAGATCCCCACAGTAAAAAGGCCACACAGACCGCTCTAAAAACCGTAAACCCCTCTTGCACACACATAATAAAAAAGCCATTGATGATCAGGACTCCATTTTAAGTTAAAAAAAATCATTGGCGGCCAGGGTGCCACATAAAAGTTTTTAAAAAAAACATTTGTGGTTTTGGCCCCCAACAAGTTGAATAATCATTAGTGGCCAGGGGTCTAATGAAATTAAAAAAAAAACACATTGGTGTTCAGCAGAACTTACCTTTGGGTCCTTTTGTGGCTTCGGGCCTTTTCACGGCTTCTGACGGCTCCGTTCGGGACGTCGGCTCGATGGTCGAATATCGAGGGTTAATTTACCCTCAATAATCGACCCTTAGTAAATGTGCCCCTTCGGGTGGTATATATAGTGAATAAAGTACCCCCTCTTGTAAAATATAAGGATATTATAAGTCACCGAGGAGTTTCATGACGATATAAAAGTACGAGGCCGAAGGCCGAGTGTTTTTATACAGGTCATGGAACTCCGAGGTAACTTCTAATATCCTCATATTTTACAACCGGGGGTACTTTATTTATTATAATACACAAATTTCAATGATTCATGTGACATTACATCAGAACTCTCCGTTTATAAGGATATAATTTACAAGATATTTATGGCTTTTGTGTATTATATGGGGATAATGTATATTTGCTGTCCTAGATGCCCATCCTGAATGTCTGTTATTTTGAGATTTGCAGTGAGAACTTGCTTGATGTATTCGATATTCTTGCCTAAATGACTGACATACAAGTGTTTTGCTATGTCAATAACTTTGGTATTGGCTAAGAGAAGGCCCTGACTAAAGATGGAAACCCCAAGGGTGTGAACTGAAGAAATCCGGCAATCACCACTCTACTCCTAAGGTGTTGCTGTTTCAGTCTTGTCTAAGTCTCCATTAGTCACAGGATAACTAAATCCTATCATATTCCATATCTTTGATACAGTGCTATAAACTCCTTTCAAGAAACAACAAGAGAGTGTGGCCTAACATAATGGGATATGGGCTAACGTGTTATTAATGGAATATTCCAGACATGGTGTTGGCAAGGAATAACCCCCTAAATATACCCAAACCTTTTGGGTACTTTGCGAAACTCAGCATTTACGAAAAAAAGGTGCACTGGCCCTTTATTTTTTTCCCCTCTTTTTATTTGCAAAAGGTATTTATTTTGTCACAGCTGAACTTGTCATAACCTCTTGTCCTTTAGCATGTCATGTCTGGTCTTGGTGAGGCCAGCAGAGGCCCAAGTGTTTCTACAATAAGTGGGGTAAGTTTGTATATGTAGTCTGTGTTTTTGTGAGTTGTTCTGTCCCTTTTTCATCCTATTTCATTTTCTAGCTCTAGCATTTAAGTACAATGATTGTGTGTTTCTTCCATTGAAGCCTTCCTTTGCATTATGTTCTGCCTCCAAGCTGATTATTGCATACCATTAGGAGTTTCTGCAGTTTTGTTTCTTGATTTAATGTAAAGAATATTTCTTTGACATACTGTTTACTGTTCTCCCCATTTCATTTCCCAATATTTTTTTTTACTCTATTCTTTAATCAATATTTTCTTTCTTCCTTCTATATAATGTCTCTCTTCTTCAAACTTCTCTGACAACTTCATTTTTTGTTTTTTCTTTTACCCTATTCTTCCTACCCATATCTTTTTTCTTTTTTTTTTGACAATTTTTTTTAATTCCTTTCTCTTGCACCCTTGCTGTCTGCTCTTTTAATATTTTCTATTTATCCCTCCCCTATTTTCTTTCTGTATTTTCCTGCCTTTTTCTCTTTTTCTGCTCAGAATGATGGCTCCACTCTTGATGTCCATATAAATCTGGATCAACAACTCCCTGTCCAGGTATATGGAGTGTAGGAATTCAAAGCAAGGTCACATAAACCACCCTCTCAATAAGAGTAACTTAGAATTTGTTTGGAAACTTAACTGAAGTTAAATTTATTGTTAACGCATTTATTTTAATCTTCAATGCTTGGTAAACCTTCCTGTGTTGTTTTTGCAAAGAATTGTCTATAGACCCTCTCTATATCAGTTACCTTTTATTTGTAAAACCTAGTCATTAAAAAAAAAAAAAATCTGAATCAATTTCAGTCACACAGGTAAGTGTTAACTGTTTACAAACTCAGTAAAACAATGCAACTCTTTGATTAAATGGGACGTTCACATTTCATTAAACTTTTGGTATGTTATAAATGGACTTTTTTCTAAGCAATTTTGCAATTGGTCTTTTTTTTTTTTTTTTAATTCATCTATCTTGCCATCTTGACATAGCAATCAGATAGCAGTTACATTTCCAAGCTTGAGAGCTACACAACTAACTTGGTTAATAATTAATAAACTAGAAAAAGCAAAAAAGGTCCATTGAAACGTCTTAGAATACAACTACCTACGTTGAATGCCCTTTTAACTAACTCAAAGCTGTTCATCTTGCCCCAGGCATACAATGGGCAAGTTGGATATAAAAGTTGAGTCAGAGAGGGGTGTCCATTTAGTTATATTACCCTTAAAGGGGTATTTTACATTTGAGTTAACTTTTATTTGTTACAGAGTGGCCAATTCTAAGCAACTTTTCAATTGGTATTCATTATTTTTTTAATAGTTATTTTCCTTTCTCTTCTGGCTCTTTGCAGCTTTCAAATGGGCGTTGCTGACTCCCTTCTAAAAAAACAAATGCTCTGTAAGGCTACAAATGTATTGTTACTTTTTTATTACTGATCCTTTTATTCAGGCCCCTTCTATTAATATTGCAGTTTCTTATTCAAATCAATGCATAGTTGCTAAGGTAATTTAGACCATAGCAACCGGATTGCTTAAGATTCAAAATAACTCAAAAAACACAAATGATAAAAAATTAAAACAAGTTGCAAATTGTCTCAGAATATCACTCTCTACATCATACTAAAAAAGTTATATCAAAGGTGAACAACCCCTTTAAGTGATTTTTTCACTTGCCCATTTAAGCTGTACATACAAGGTCACCTAACTAGTGACCATCCACATCCTGGGCCAATTTGATCATTGGCTCTGGGGCCAAATATTAGATTAAACTGTGAGCCAACAGAGACTTACTAAAGAAGTAGTCTAGAAATGTTGTACATGAGGATTTCTGTACCAGCCCAAGGCAACCACAGCACTTTAGCAGTAAATATCTGTGTCTCCAAAGATTCCCTAGTAGCTCCCCATCTTTTTTTCTGCTGATTCACTGCACATGCTCTGTGCTGCTGTCACTTACTGAGCTTAGGGACCCACTCACAATATACAGTACTTTATACTTACCATGTAGACCTCACTCCCAGGCTAACTACCCTCCCCCCCAGGCTAACTACCCCCCTCCCCCGGGGAAATGCCCCATACTTTGTACTTACCCCGTGGCGCAGATTCTTCCAGCAGTGTTGTACGCATCCATCTTCCGGCTCCTCTGTAAGCTGACTGATAGAGCTGTATTTTCTACGCATGCGCAGTTGGAGCAGTTTGCCGGTTTGTGACAATTTACTCATGCGCGGAATTACAAGGAAATTGCAGATCTCTGTCAGCTTAACGAGGAACCGGAAGATGGATGAGCGCAACTTTGCTGGAAGAATCTGCGCCATGGGGTAAGTACAAAGAATGGGGCATTTCCCCGGTGGGTAATTAGCCTGTGGGGCAGGGTGGTCTACCTGGGGGGGGCAGTTAGCCTGGGGGGGAGGGAGGTCTACCTGAGGTGGGGGGGGTACAGGGTTTTTTCCCCCACAGGTTGAATTCTCCTTTTAAGTCCACATACAGGATGAGTAGGTTGGCATCTTTGGCTGCTTTTATCAGTCCATGTATGGACAGTTTAAGAGGAATAGGCAGATTGAAAACTCCTGAAGGCATCTGATAGTTCCAGAGCAAGTCAGGCTGTATCAGTCTTCACTGATTTATTGGTGAATATCTTGACCAGACCAGACCAGTGTAGGGTTATGTAAGCCTGCAGCAAAGGTATATAAAAGGATTACTGTTGTATCTACACATGGTATTGAGGCACCCATAAGTAATAAATATATGTTAAATCAGTTAATCCACATGCTAAACCAAAAATGTATTTTTATACACATTTATGGACAAGTGTTAAGTGATTTACATGGCAATAAATGGGGGTTGTTTAGGTTACTTAAGGGTACTTTAACACTGTGTGTTTAACTTTCATAAAACATGAGACATAGTGCCTAGAATTGTACAATGTGCCATTTTCATGATGATCACTGGGTTTGTACCATTTGTGGTGAATTTTGAGAACAATAAACTTTGTTCAGAAGTCAAGCAGAAGGGAGGCTTGAGCTAATAGCCTAAATTAAAAACCAAGTATTTGCTGAGGCTTTGAAAAGATGGCATTCTAATACATCCTGTCAATTTCTGTCGATTATCCTTGCTTTCCTCCATCTTGCTCTGCTATCCATCTGTATTTTTTGGTTTTCCACCCTTTCTACTTCTCTATGACTTTTAACACATCTATTTTTTTTGCTATCCTGTGACTATAACTGATGTTTTGCCTTTCTTTTTATACCTTCCATTCTCTGGATTACCAAATCCTTTCACAACATTACCTAATGTTGTAATTCTTATTAAACCCTACTCCTGCTGTTGTGTATCTTTTTTTTGCCATGTATATTCTATCCCATTTTTTTCTCTCTTTCCATATGCATTCTTCTTTTTCCTCTTTCTCCTATCTTTTTCCTTTTGCAGAGTGAACCACGGGTTCGTCTTGTTTTGGCTCAGAACATACTGCAGGACATACAGAGGAATCTGGATCGTTTGGAGGTAAGAAAAACCTTATATAGCTCCAAGCATGCAGGTGTAGACTGCTGATCTTTTAACCTATGTCTATTTCAGGGACAGCCAGGTAATGAGCAGGCTGCAGAACCAATGGACACCGCAGAGTCTGAAGGAGAGGCCAGCAGTAGAGAAACCTTGCCTCAGACGACGCAGAATGCAGATGGCCAGTCAAATTCAACCCCTACCAGGTAACACGGTAATCTCTAACCCTCCCACCTCCATTTTTTCCCTCTCCCTTTCTAAACAGATCACTTTCTTTTTTCCTTCATAATTTTTTACCATTAGTCACCCTTCACCATCAGAATATGTTGAGGTTCTACAATCTCTGTCCCGGGTTGAGGAACGTCTAGCCCCATTCATGCAGCGTTATCGAGAGATCCTCAGCAGTGCTACTTCTGATACCTATGAGAATGTAAGTTGTCTGAGGAATAAAAGATTCACATGTAAACTGTCTGTTTTAAGACAACTTCATGCACACAGTTTTTGGTTAAAGTTTCAGGTGTAATACCATGATCTTTTTTGAAATAGTACTGTGGCTGAATGAAAGCTAATGCTGACTGCATGAAATGGTAGAGCTGTAAGGCTTTTTTGACTGCACCTTGAGGGACTTTTTGGCACACTGTCCTATGATCCTCTTGAATCGCAGGTCATCTAAATTTAATCTGTTTTGGGTGTATAGGTTGGACAACCCCTATGGTTGTCTTGTTTGTCTACCTTAAAACTGACATATGAAAATCGTTGCAACTTTATATAAATATAAACCATGTCGAATAAGTATATTTACGGTTAACTGAACTCATTTAGTGCTCTCTTCCCCATTCTTGAAATAGACAACATTTAAATAACTATTAATGAACAAACTATAATATATATGTGAAAACAAAATAAAAGTTTTTAATAGCAAAAAAAAATATATAAAAGGCAATGTTCCAGCGCCACATGCTTCTTTGTCTAGCAATACTAAAGAACTGATTTCCTATTAAAGTTTAATGCAAAACCATTCCCATAATGCCACATCTACTTATTAACCCCCTAAGTGCCAGTATGCAACAAAGGGGATCCAATGTAACAAGCCACACTGAAACCCTAAGGCCTGGTAATATAACACTGTGCATTTTCGGTACAATTAGGAACATTTGTAAGTACAATTGCTAAGGTCATATTCACAATTCTTGACTTTAGCCTCCAAAGTGCAAGGTGTGTATCCAATTTAAGATACAACAGTATAGCCCTCTGCAGGGCTTTTTAAAATATAAAGAGTGGTTTATTTAGTGGTAACCCAATGTTTCAGGCACTAACCCATGGATACAGTTTGTTTTCGGTTCTCTTGACAAAGATCTTGGTGACCACTAATGAAATCGCTAATAAACCATTAATATTGAATGCTATACTTTTTTTTTAACTTTTCCATATTTGGATTATTTAAGCACCCCGGCATTTTTATTCCAAGTGCAGCGTGCATCCTTTAGTCTGTCTTTCTCTGAATATTTTGCCAGACCCTTTTATCCTGTGAATTCATTGTTCGATATACCTGAAGTGTAATTTTACAGGAACTTGGCATAGTGTCAACAAGAGATCAGGCTTTCTTTTTTTTTAAGAATTTATAAAGCGGCTGAATATTCCAAAGGGTTGTACAGTATTTTATGCTTAGACCAGTTATTTCCACGGCTAAATCTTTTGTCACATTCTCTGTCTGTCAACATTTTAAATTTATTGATTCTGTCCAGTAGTTTATCATTAATTGTAACAATATTCCATTTCTGTTTGCTTCTCTCCCATTGTTAATTGACCATCCCTCGCAGCAAGAAAGGGAGCAGTCCCAGCGGATAATAAATTTGGTTGGTGAATCTCTTCGTCTCCTGGGGAATGCCCTGGTTGCTGTATCTGACTTGCGCTGCAATCTCTCTTCTGCTTCTCCCAGACACTTACATGTTGTTCGCCCAATGTCCCATTACAGTGGGCCCATGTTACTGCAGCAGGCTGCTATACCAATACAGGTACGGTGCTTCAAAATACACTTTGTTAAATTTACACTTAATAAGTTTTATTTTATACTTGTCCATACTTTTCCATTACAATTTAATTTGCTTTCATGCCTGTCTCTTTCCACTAATCCTTGTCATCCCTCATCTTCCTGTTTCACATCTTTGCCCTTCCTGTTTTTGTCTCACACTGTAATATGTGTTTTAGATTAATGTTGGTACAACAGTCTCTACAACTGGGAATGGAACCCATGCTGGCCATGTACCTTCAGATGGGAATGCCACTCCTTCTACCAATACTTCAGAACACCAGCGATCTAACTCTGAGAACCAACCTCCACCCAGCGGGGAGAGACCTGCTTCTGATGCCCCCCCCAATTCAGTCCCACATCCCCACCCTCGTGTGATACGCATTACACACCAGACTGTCGAGCCTGTCATGATGATGCATATGAACATTCAGGGTAAGTGTTCTGTAACTTATATAAGGTGTAACTGCCATTAATATCCCATGTACTCATATAGTGCTCTCTAATATGACAGTTTTTTCCTCATTCCCTTTGATTAATTACTAGATTCTCCCTTGTCTGTATAATTGTGCTCCCATATCTCTGTTGTTTAGTAACTGACTGTTTATTTACCATTTGCTGTTCAAGAGCAATAATAAGGCATCCATTCTATTTTAAGATTCTGCATCTGGTGGCCCTACAAACATTCCTCCACCAACTGCGGGACATGGTAAGCCAATAATTGGGCCGACAGTTTGTTACTTGCTTTGTCAGAACACATGTCGATCGTTGATAGAATAGAAATTATGTTGTTTAATGGGTTGTTCACCTTTGCGTTAACTTTTAGTATAATGTAGAGAGGGATATTCTGAGGCACTTTGCAATTGATTTTAATTTTTTATTATTTGTGGTTTTTGAGTTATTTAGCTTTTTCTTCAGCAGCTCTCCAGTTTGCAATTTTAGCAATCTGGTTGCTAGGGTCCAAAATGACCTAGCAACCATGCCCTAATTTGAATAAGAGACTGGAATATAAATAGGAGAGGCCTGAATAGAAAGACGAGTAATAAAACGTAACAATAACAATACATTTGTAGCCTTACAGAGCATTTGTTTTTAGAAGGGGTCAGTGACCCCCATTTGAAAGTAGGGATGCACGGAATCCAGGATTCGGTTCGGGATTCGGGCAAGATTTGGCCTTTTTCAACAGGATTCGGACGAATCCTTGTGCCTGGCCGAACCGAATCTTAACATGCAAATGCAAATTGTGGGGAGGGCGGGATTTCATGTGACGTTTTGTTATAAAACAAGGAAGTGAACCAATTTGCATATGCAAATTAGGATTCGGATTTGGTTCGGTATTCGGCCGAAACTTCCAAGATGGTTTTGGCCGAATCCAAAATAGTGGATTCAATGCATCCCTATTTGAAAGCTGGAAAGAGTCGGAAGAAGAAGGCAAATGATGCAAAAACTATAAAAAATGAAGAGCAATTGAAAAGTTGCTAAGAATTAGTCGTTCTATTACATACTAAAAGTTAACGAAAAAGGTGAACCACCCATTTAAGTATGGGACTTAAATAATACTACATAACTTCAGCAAATATTACAGAATGTCCTGCCGAAAAGAACTGGGCACTTTGATGAGTAGTTAATAACAAAGCAGGTGTGGGCAGCAAAAGGGTGAGCAAATTTTGTGTTGATCAAATATTGTTGAGAAACAGCACAGGTAGTAAAATGGTTATGAGACATGGTTCATGATAACTGGTTGTGTTAAAGGAATAGTTCAGTGTGAAAATAAAATCTGTGTAAATAGATAGGCTGTGCAAAATAAAAAATGTTTGTAATATAGTTAGTTAGCCAAAAATGTAATGTATAAAGGCTGGAGTGACTGGATGTCTAATAAAACAGCCAGAATCCAACTTCCTGCTTTTCAGCTCTATAACTCTGAGTTAGTCAGAGACTTGAAGGGGGGCCACATGGGACATTTCTGTTCAGTGAGTTTGTAATTGACCCTCAGCATTCAGCTCAGATTCAAAAGCAACAGATATGACCCATGTGGCCTCCCCTCAAGTCTCTGATTGGATACTGCCTGGTAGCCAGGGTAACCAGTCAGTGTAAACCAAGAGAGCTGAAAAGTGTTCTGATTGACATGTTATACATCAAATCACTCCAGCCTTTATACATTACATATTTGGCTAACTAACTATATTAGAAACATTTTTTATTTTGCACAGCCAATCTATTTACCTAGTTTTTAGTTTTACACTGAACAATTCCTTTAACATCAGTGTCACAAACCTGGGCTCATGTGATAGTGTTTGCCGTCTTATATACTGTCAGTGATAGTTATAAAGGTAATGATACTTTACAAGTCCTGTTACATCTGCTATATTTATAGTGCAGTTGTTGTGAAATAGGATTTAATTTCTCATCTATTGTGTAGGGGGAAGTGCACACATACATATGCCAGGGTTACCTCCTGAGTTCATGCAGGCAATTTCAAACCAGATTACACAGCAAGCCATGGCAGCAGCTTCGGGTAAGTGCATTATTTGCTATCCCTATATGCCACTATTTTTTTAAAATATTATTTATCAAAAGTTTTTTTGGGTTAAAGCTGGATACAGAAAGGAAAGAAAATACACTTCTTAATATACATAGGACAAAAGATATTTTCCCAAATTTTCCAATACCATTTGCTTGTATTTTGTAATATATGAGTTATCTCTTCCATCTTTCTTATTTCCTCTACCAACTGCTGCCGCTCCCTGTATACCGGGGGTGCTATTGTCTTCCAGTGTCTAGGAATTGAGGATCTAGCTGCATTTAACAGGTGCAGAGTTAGTGGGTCTGATAGTATACTGCCACTATTAGTAATAAATCAGGGATATTCGTGTCCTCTTCAGTAGTGTACCCAACAAAGAACGCCAGTAATTTATCAATACAGACCTGAAGAAGCTTTAAGAACTTTAAGTACTATCATTCTTCTCTAGGGCAACAAATTCCTGGCTTCCAGGCTCCACCACGCTTTGTTTTTACTAGACCTGCTGCCCCTTCATTTAATTTCCAGCCTGGGGCTGCTGCTACTACCCCACCAGCACCAGGAGGGGCAACTACTACTGCACCTGGGGCAACGGTAAGAAAGCTTCTGGTTTCTATTTGTGATCTTAGGCTGTGGTCAGAAATGGCTGCCTCCATCATCCATAAAACATCATCCATAAACTGACTTTTCAACTGTTTAAAGGAAAACTATACCCCCAAAATGAATACTTAAGCAACATATACAGTAGTTTGTCATATTAAGTTCCATATTAAAGAATCTTACCAAACTGGAATATATATTTAAGTAAATATTTCCCTTTTACATCTCTTGCCTTGAACCCCCATTTCGTGATGGTCTGTGTGCTGCCTCAGAGACCACCTGACCAGAAATACTACAACTGTAACAGGAAGAAGTGAGAAACCAAAAGACACAACTCTGTCTGTTAATTGGCTCATGTGACCTAAGAAGTATAGTTTGTTTGTGTGCACAGTTAATCCTAGGATCCCAGGGGGCGGCCCTTATTTTTTAAAATGGCAATTTTCTATTTATGATTACCCAATGGCACATATTACTAGAAAAGTATATTATTATGAAAATGGTTTATTTACATGAAGCAGGGTTTTACATATGAGCTGTTTTATGCAATATCTTTTTATAGAGACCTACATTGTTTGGGGGGTATAGTTTTCCTTTAAGAACAATTATTTAATTTTGATCATTCCTTTTTTTCTAATCAGTAATGTGGTCTTATTCCTATTCCCAGTATAGATTGTACCTATATTTCCTGGTCATTTGAGATCATTTCTGGTTAGATGCAGCAAACTGTCACCCACTTCCCTTACCCTGTGTTTACTGGCAGTTTGACTTTGTGGACAGTAGCTTTGTGTCTCTTATGTGTCTCCAGGTGGGTCCAGCAGGAAATGCCTCCTTGGCTCAGATGATCAGTGGGCTAGTTGGACAGCTTCTCATGCATCCAGTTGTTGTTGGTGAGGAAATCATTCTTTTCTCTAGTTTCCTGAGCTGGTTTGTCTGTCTGTTTCTTGTATTCTTTTTTTTTCTCTGGATATAATACAAGTTTTGGCAAAAGACTATGGGGTATATTTATCATAGAGTGAAGTTAGAGATGGCCACAGTCCTCTAAAGTGAAATTCTGCCACTCTCCATTCATTTCTATGGGATTTTGAAAGGTTGAAAGTAGGGATGAATCGGTTCAGGATTCGGCCTTTTTCAGCAGGATTCGGCCAAATCCTTGTGCCTGGCCGAAGCGAATCCGAATTTGCATATGTAAATTAGGGGCGGGTAGGGAAATCACATGACTTTTCGTCACAAAAGAAGAATTTTTTCCACTTTTTTCCTTTCCTACCCCTAATTTACATATGCAAATTAGGGTTCGGATTTGGTTTGGTATTCGGCCGAATCTTTCACAAAGGATTCGGCTGAATCCCAAATAGTGGATTCGTTGCATCCCTAGTTGAAAGGAGTATTTATCTAAGCATGAACTGTCACATTCACACATTGATAAATACTTCTTTAAAAATCCCATAGAAATGAATGGAGAGTGGCGGAATTTCACTCTAGCGGACTGCGGCGATATCTAACTTCACTCATTGATAAATATACCCCATTTTGTATTTGCAGATAGTACACGAAGAATTGGTTCACTGAGGTAGTGCAGTTCTACTGAAATAGAACTAATTTTGGGCCCTGTTGGTTGGGAGATTCCCAATGATTTATTAAAGGGATACCCCCTATTTATCAATAAATTTTTCTGAAAAAATTCTTAAAACGCTAACAAAAAAAAATCTGATTCGTACAAATTTTCCGGATTTGTCACCGAAAACTGCAACTTTTTCGGCTCTCACACCCGAAACCTGCGACTGTTATTGAACGAAACCCAGCGCAGGTCAACGCGACATCTGCCATTGTCTTCTACAAGAACTCTGCAGGTCGGAGTCATCGGACTTTTAACTCCATTGTGGATTAATAAATCACAAAACATTTTAGTTTTGTTTTTTTATTTTTTTTTGCACGAAAAAATTGTGATTTTCCTCTTTAAAAGTCTGACAAGAAAAATATTCGGACTAAAATATAACCCCCTTAGTTCTTTGAATATCTAGTGATGGCTTACTATTTTATGTCATTTTACTAATGATCATTTTCTTTTGCTGCTTTGTTTGTTACGCTTCTCTTTTTACAGCTCAGGGAGGCAGCAGCACTTCTTCTACTACGTCCACTTCAACATCCACTTCAACGTCTTCCTCCACCTCCTCGTCATCCTCCACTGTCCCCACTTCTACAACAACCACCACTTCCACATCCTTCCCCAATGTTTCTTCAGTTCCCTCTGCCCAGCTCCCACCTGGCACTGACCAACACCTCTCTCAACTCCTGGGCTCTTTACTGGGAACTGCCAGCTCAGGGATGTCAAACCTCACTATGGGTTCACCGAGTATTACAGTGACTGTGCCTGGAATGCCTGCCTTTTTACAGGGTGTTACAGATATATTACAGGTATCTATTCTCATGCAAATATATGTACGTGGTGTTCAAATGCAGTTTCATACATATGCGTTTCCAGTCCTTTAAAAATATCTGTTGCCTTTTATTGTGTGCTCTTTTCAATCTGTGACTACTTTTTAAAGGAACAGTAAAACACAAAAAAGTGTTTTAAAGTACTGTTGCCATGTGCTTGTAAAACTGGTGTTTGCTTCAGAAACTCTACAATAGTTTATATAAACAAGCTGCTGTGTAGCCATGGGGGCAGCCATTCAAGCACAGGATACACAGTAGATAACATATAAGTACTACTATAGTTTATATAAACAAGCTGCTGTGTAGCCATGGGGGCAGCCATTCAAGCACAGGATACACAGTAGATAACATATAAGTACTACTATAGTTTATACAAAAAAGCTGCTGTGTAGCCATGGGGACAGCCATTTAAAGCAGAAAATGAGAAAATGCACAGGTTACACAGCAGATAACAGATAAGTTCTGCAGTATACAATGGGGTTCTTCAGAACTTGAATGGCTGCCCCCATAGTACTTATCTGTTATCTACTGTGTATCCTGTACTTGAATGGTTGTCCCCATGGCTATACAGCAGCTTGTTTATCTAAACTATAGTAGTACTTATCTGTTATCTACTGTGTATCCTGTGCTTGAATGGCTGCCCCCATGGCTACACAGCAGCTTGTTTATATAAACTATAGTAGTGTTTCTGAAGCAAACACGCCAATTGTACTAGTGCAGCGCAACCTTACATAATACTGTCATTCTTTTAAAACACTTAAATCAACAACCAACTCATCATATTTTATAGTGCATTTAAGCACTAGCCAATTAAGTTAGATTTAAGGGGTGCCAAAACAATTAAGAATTTGCCATGCACCCATCAACAAGTATTTACAGTAACTAACCTCAGACCTCAGGTCGGTGCTTCTGTTCACTGAAAAACTCTCCAACCCATTGCTATCCTAGTGAGTGTTGTGGGGCCATCTTTATTTATATTTATGTTGTGTTACAAAAGTAAAGCAGAATATTTGAAATATGGTTAATAAGAAAGTGATGTGTAATTATCAGATTTATCCACAAATTAATAACATGGGAATAAGTAATGCAAGAGAAACTTTTTACCAGTAAAAACAACTTTATCCTTCTCTTTATTTGCTCCTAGGCTACGCAGACTGTTCCTGTTTCCACCTCTCCTCCCCAGTCTGCTTCTCAGGCTCCTCCTCCTCCTTCATCACCAGCACCTCCTGCCCATTCCGCTCCCCCTCCAGCTGCCGCACCAGAGTCTCTTCCACCAGAGTTTTTCACTAGTGTTGTTCAGGGTGTCCTTTCGTCCATGCTGGGGTCTTTGAGTGCAGCTGATCAGAGTGGAACAGAAAGTATTGCAGATTTCATTCAGAGGCTCAGTGGCTCCCACAACATCTTCCAGCCGGATGCAGAGGGGCCTGGTGGTAGGAAACTCTTTCATGGCATTTAGTTATTCCCCAGTTCCATCTCAAATTCCATATATACTGTCTCTTTTTTTTTTTTTCTATACCCTTTAGTTGTTTCGTTCTGGTAACCCAGCCCTTTTCTTTTTAGCTTTCTATCTGTAACTGGGCCAAAAATATCTTTGTGAGAGTCCTAACTGTTCATTGCCTCATTTGTTCTAGGATTTTTTGGTGACTTGCTCACCTTGATTTGTCACAATTTCTCACTGGTGGATATGGTAATGTTACTGCATGGTCATTCCCAGCCTTTGCAGAATCTGCAGCCTCAACTGCGATCCTTCTTTCTTCAAGAGTATCTACACCAGGCAGATCCAACACCTAATAACATTCAGGTATGCCATTACTGCTACTCTGGAAACAGTCCTCTCTACTGGAATAAGTGTTCCTACATTCTTTCTTCACACCCAGACATTATGCTTACTTTTATTATAAAATATCTGTTGTACTCTGCACCATCCGCCTATTGCGATGCCTCCACAGATGTTGGGTGTATTGATCTCTAGGAATCCAGGATTCCGTTCGGGATTCGGCCTTATTTCGGCAGGATTCCTTCCTTCAGCCAAATCGTTCTGCCCGGCCGAACCAAACCCTAATTTGCATATGCAAACTAGAGGTGGGGAAGGAAATGGTGTGACTTTTTTGTCAGAAAGCAAGGAAGTAAATAATGCTTTCACCTTCCCACCCCTAATTTGCATATTCAAATTAGGGTTCGGTATTCGGAGGAATCTTTCTTTCAGGGGTTCAGCTGAATCCAAAATAGTGGATTCGGTGCATCCCCATTACCCAATTACAATCAAAGCGAAAAAGATTAGAACTGTACCTACTAAAATGTCAATGAACTTTGTCTTTCACTTCATTTATCAGTGTGTGTGTGTGTTGCGTAAGATTTTTTTTTCTCTCTATTCCAGATGGCATCAAGAAATCTTACTAATGGCCTGGAAGAGTACATAAGAGAAAGCTTTGTAAGACTTTTTTGTCTTGTTTATTTCTCCACGTCTCTCTTTATCTCTTACACTGAACATTTCAGTGATTCTCTAATCATGTCCCTGCATCATGTGTCTATCAGGCCTCTGTTACTGTCCGTGATGATGTTGATATCACAAGAACAAACCTTGAATTTCTACAGGACCAGTTCAACAGGATCACAACACACATCCTCCATTGTGCAGGTATCTATTTGGAAAAAGATCCACATTAGAATGTCTTGCTCTAAACCTCTCTCTCCGTCCAGCTATTCCACTTAATTCTAGGGATGCACCGAATCCAGGATTCTGCCTTTTTCAGCAGGATTCGGATTTGGCCGAATCCTTCTGCCCGGCCCAACCAAATTCTGATTTGCATATGCAAATTAGGAGCAGGGAGGGGAAAGAGTGACTTTTTGTCACAAAACAAGGAAGTAAAAAATGTTTTCCCCTTCCCAACCCTAATATGCATATGCAAATTAGGATTCGGATTCCAAAATAGTGGATTCGGTGCATCCCTACTTAATTCTGAACTATGGTTTGTTTGATTTTACTTTTGTCATTGTAAATGGAGATCTCAACCATAGCTCACATACCAGCATATTGGTTTTCCTTATATATAATATGCCATAAAATGCCTATTGAATTAAAAAAAAAAAAATACCCCGATTTTATGTTTTCCCAAAATTGCCTCCATTTACTAATGGTCCCATACAGGCAAGCAACCCCCAGAATGTATTGTTTTACCTTGGATTAATGTTATGCTTTGTAATTGTACATTTTTGCTGAAACTATATAATGATACAACTGTTCTTGGAGACCGTACACAATCGGAATTTCTTTGCCGTCTCAAGGGGGACACAGGGAACGATGGGGTTAAGCTCCATCCTCCGGAGGCAGGACACTTGAATTATTTAAATTTAGGTGGGCGTGCCAGAGCAGGCTTAACCCCCCACACTGAACACAGTATTCAGTTTCACAAGTGTCCTGCTCCCAGGAGGATGGACACCCATCGCAAAACCTGGTCTTCCATTCATACTTCTACCAAATTTTACAATGTTGACACCTTTTCTTTGGCCGAGGCCTCCTTTGGACGTAAGGTGTTACAATCAGTAATCAAATAATTCCACCAGTACTGGTCTAGGCTCGCTCCCACCCTGCTGTGTTGGGACTGCTTTCAGTGTGGGGGGGGGGGGTTAAGCCTGTTCTCGCACGCCCACTCAATTTAAATAATTCAGTGTCCTGCATCCGGAGGATGGAGTTTACCCCATCGTTCCCTGTGTCCCCCTTTTCGACTACAGAGAAACAGATTTAACGGTGAGTAAAAAATCCTGTTATCTATCTGTGAAGCGGAGGAGCTGCAGACCAGCTGCAGTAGATTTCACTGTGTATTACAGAGCAGAGTAGGGGCACAACTCAATACAGAACAGGGCACATTTCTGCAGAATTCCAGTTAAACAATGAATTTCTCTGTAATACCTTACTGCAGACTCCACATTTGGACAGCGGCTTCTCGAGATGTGTAACCAGTCTCTCTTTGAATGGCTTGCACTCAATCTGTATTGTCTCCGAGGGGACCAGAATGCTCTCACATCTGTCATTAATGAAAGGATTGTAAGTTTATTTTTTTGCTTAATACATTTCTTCTAGTGTCTTCCAAATCAGCATCATGGCTCCTGTTTATGTAACATGGCTCCTGTTTGTGTTTTTTTCTCAGCGAAGGCTCTCGCTTGACGTTTCCCCTGTGCTTGTCTCGTGGGTGACGTCTGTCCTATCCCTCCGTCTTCAAGTCTTGTTAGGACAGATGCCTGTGACTGAAGGGGAGATACAGAGACATGTACGGAGGGTGGGAGATGCTTCTCAGGTGAGAGAAAGTCATCACTAGAGAACTGAGAGAACTAGAGACACTTCAAAAAGTAGAAGCACTTAAAATGCATTTTGTTTTACATTTTCTCTCTCCATATTTCTTTCTCTCATCCCCACTCCTTTGTGTTTTTTGTTTTTTTTTAATTTTTTGCATTCTACATTAGGTTCCTGAACCATCATCTCAGGAGCAACCAATGGAAACCATGCCTGTTGATTTCCAGGTAAAGGAGGAGATGCATCACATTACATTGTTTGGTTTTCAGCTTCTAAATTCTCCAAATTGTACAAATACCGGTACTCCTTCATATCTATTTTACATATTCTACTAGTAATCCTTACCCATCTGTGTGCTCAATTTGTGGTTTTCACCATCTGCCTTTTAACTAGCTGACGCCTTCCTTCCACATTTCTCTCTGACATTGCACATGCTCGCTGTGCCCGGGATGCAGTTTAAAAGCTAAGATTAGGGGTCGTTGGAAATCATCCAGCAGAGAGAGTTTGGTCAGTTAATAAAAGTTTTTTGCCTTAGGTCTAAGTATGAGGCTCTGATTCAGAATGTACTGTTTTCAGAGCTGTCATGTAATGTCATCCGAATCAATAACTCATTAACCTTCTATCTTGTTTTAAACTTAAAATACCATATATTGTAAGTCTGGCCCTAAGTTCAAGTAAATGCCAGCAGCCCATCAAAAAAAGAGTGAGCTAATGGGAGCAATCTTTACCACTAATGATTTTAGTCCCATAGGGTTAGGACCAAAACATATCGTGCAACATTTTAAAGTTCCATTAAACCCCTTTGCTCTATTTTTCTCCTTTCTCTTTAACGTCTTTGTAGACCACAAGGTGCACGACCTGTGTGTAGAGTAGGGTTTAAATGAAAGACTTTCTCCATTGTCTGCTTGGGGGACACAGGAACAGTGGGGTATAGCTGCTACCACCAGGAGGCAGGACACAACATTGAAATAATAGAACTGGCTCCTCCCAGGCTGGCTATACCTCCCAGCAGGTGGAGCCTAGGTCAGTTTTTGTTGTTTCCTTAGGAGAGTAGGACGTCTTGTTATTCATCCACACAGTCGGTTCTTTCTGACACCAGGAGATGCTCAAAACCCCTACACTGAGTAGGTGGTTGATGAATGACATCTCCAATCGAGGGTTTGTCTTCGGGGTCTAAGCAGTGCCTTGGCACGTGACCATCCAGTTTTCCCTAACTTCTCCATTCCTTCACAGGAGGAGAAACTACTGGCCGAAGGACATAGCGGGAGCGAAGCCTTGCAGAGGTGAATAGGCTTATTCCGTTCCCCTTTTTTCCTCACCTGCCTTCCCCTGTCATCCTTATTGCAGGGACGTGGGCAGCCTAGACAGAGAACAAAGCTCCGAAAAGTGTGTTCTGCCTGTTAATGTGGAGCATTTCTATGGCAACCTATCAGTTCACAGTTTAAAATGCACCGAGTAGAACCAAGGTCAACTCTTCAAGTCAAGTGGATTTTATTGTCATTTCAGCCATATACAGTAAATAACTCTTGTTGTTACTGTTGCCGTGAGCACAACTGACAATAAGTGAGGCTGTTCCTTCCCGCATTTTATTAAAATTGGCGCCATAATTGTTACTTGCGCGCACTTCTGGGATCATTCCTTCGTGTCCGGAAGCGCGTCACTGTGTACACCGCACTCTCTCCTCAGCATTCACACGCAGCAGCTCTAACGCCAAGACACGCACTGATGGGGGAACAGAATCACAGAGTTCCAGGGCGCCGAGCTGTGCTCACAATACAGCAGACACACCAACAGTAAGGTGTATCCTTTTCTTTCACCCCTCGCTCCTCCAGCTGCCTATTACTCCCACTACTGTCTGGGCATATCATAGGTTTACCATTCAATTGGTATATTCCTGTTAAAAAAAAAAAAATGTAACCATGTCTGATGGCCCCTTTACTAAGGGAGCATCATCGGCATCCATGAAATTCTTAGCATGTGCCAAATGCCACAAATGTTTGCCCTTAGGGCATAAGGAGCCTTTATGCTCTCATTGCAAACCATCCGCTATGGTTTTAGAATCCCCAGGGCCTGTTCCTACCCAATTGCAGCAAACTGACGCAGTTGTCACACCAAGGGCCGATGCACTCTCTGATGCTCAAGCTACCCCTCAGTGGGCAACCCACCTCGCAACAGGGATACCCAAGCTGGCCCAGTCCCTAGACAAGCTACTAGCCAGGTTGACAACCCTAAGAGTAGGCCACATAAGCGGAGAGACCCATCGCCCTCAGAGGACGAGAGTGACGGAGGGGACAGAAGCCAATCCCCCCCTCTGCCTGACAATATGCTCTCAGAAAGAGAGCTATCCCTTAGTGAAGGGGAGGATGAGGAAACCACACCTCACTCATCAGAGGCCATAGACTCCCTAATTCTGTCAGGGATAGACATACTTCATTTACAGGATTCTGAGTCCATCTCTACGTCATCTAGCTCCCTATTCAAGAGACACAGCAAGGTGTCCACCAGTTTTTCCATATCACTCACAGCTGGACAACTTAATCCAACAAGAGTGGGATAAGCCTGAAAGGTGATTCCAAGCCAACAGAAGGTTCTTGAAACTATATCCATTTCAATCAGAGAGCATGGAAAAATTGTCTTCTCCACCGTCTGTGGATGCACACATATCCTGTCTTTCCAAGAACACGGCTCTGCAAGTACCAGATGCCTCGTCTTTTAAGGATGCTATGGACAAGGCAGTTCCCTTAGCTCAGTAGCATCTCAGGGAGCTGCACTGGAACATACTATCAACCTGGAAAATTAAGTCTCTATTCCAGATGATCCAACTCTCCACCAAGACAAGAGCATCTCTCATCTGGTGGCTAAGAACCAGCAAGCTATCCACAGGAAGGCCACTAGAAAATCCAAGGGTGCATCGACTAACAACGGATGCAAGCCTCTACGGATGGGGAGCGGTGCTGGAGGGCCACACCGTGCAGGACACTTGGTCCCAAGAAGAGACCGCACTGTCAACCAAACTGCTCAAGATTCGAGCAATTCGACCGGGACTAAAGCACTGGCAACAGGACCTCACAGGAAAAGCAGTAAAGGTCCAGTCCGACAATGCTACAACCATTTTGACACCTTGCGGCCTCTAACACACTTCGGAAGGTTCTTCAGGCCGCAGTGGTCACTGCCACTTAATCCTATCCTTCCCACCCTAAAACTTCGGGACAGCTTTGGTACGTCCCCACTGTTCCTTTCTCCCCCAAGCAGACAATAGAGAAAAGGAGATTTAGTGTACTCCCCGTTAAATCTCCTTCTCTTCAGTCGCTTGAGGGACACAGGGCTTCCCTCCCTGGATAGGGGGTATCACTGATATTCAGATACAGTTAATTACCATAATCAAGTTCTTCTTTAGTTATGTTACTATGCAGTTTACTATATATATTACTTGTTTTCCTTTGGTACTAACTGACCTAGGCTCCGCCTGCTGGGGGGTATAGCCAGCAAGGGAGGAGCCAGTTCTATTATTTTAATGTTGTGTCCTGCCTCCTGGTGGTAGCAGCTATACACCACTGTTCCTGTGTCCCCCCCAAGCGACTGAAGAGAGAGATTTAACGGTGAGTACACTAAATCTCCTTTTTATTGATCATTCTAACCACATTAAAGGGGAAGTTGTGATCTTTCCTCTCTGTCCTATCAGAAATAATTATTTTGCCAGCAGATTTTTTTAAATTGTATTTTGCAATTCTGGTCTTACTGGAGGCGGGAGTTGCAACTAACACTTTGAAGTATCTGAACGTAGTGATCAGTAGTTGTTTTGCCATGAAGCCTTTTCAGGTGTAAATGCATCAATCCTCTTATGGTTACCGCTTTTACAATAGATACTCCTCAAATACAGGGTGAGGAGAGCACTCAAAGAGCAGGAACTGCTATGATCAAGGTTTTTTATATCAGGACTACATGCTTACACACAACATGTTTCAGGCCTTGCATGCCCTTTCTTAAGTTTGCAGCGCATGAGCTTCCAGCAGTACTGAGCACGTCCCGTCTCTTTTGCTAATTTTTATAGTATTGGTTATATTGGCAGCCAATGAGTAAGAAGCCTGCTTCTGGATGATGGGGCTTGACCAACAAATCATGCAAGTGCTCGAGATTGCATAAAAAAAGGAAAAAAATCTGTTGTCAAGGGACTTTAAAACCAAAATTGCACAAATCGGGTGCATTCTCAATGCTGGTCTGCTTTTTTCGCCCGTTTGACTTTTTAGTTTCTTACTTCCACTGCATCCAGGTTTTTTTTTGTTGTTGCCCCCGCCTCAGGTTTTACCTCTTCTTTTTAGCAGAATGGCGCAGCCTCTCCAGTCCCTGCCACCACCGTGGAGGAGGTTCTTTTCCTCCCATCTCAAAGTTCAGTTCCCACTATATGTCCAGATTCTGAGCATCCAACACAAGGAGATAGCGTATCTGAACAATGGACAGCATCTGTGCCGCCAGTAAGTCTCTCTGAATATGTGGGAAAGGTATTTCCTGATTTTTGGCCACCTGTAACCATGTTGCTTTGTGTCCCAGGAGTGGGTTCCGGTCATCAGACAAGATCTGCAGAACCAACGGAAGATAAAGCAGCAGCCGCCTTTGAGTGATGCCTACTTGAGTGGCATGCCTGCAAAGCGCCGCAAGGTATAAATATATTTATTTTGTGGTATTGCTTTAATTTAAACGTCGCCTTAATAAAGGACATAAATATATTTCTAACACATTGGTCGGAGAAGGCTTGTATGGCTGGGAGCTACAGTCATTTTTCAGAGAAGCCTCTCTAGACAGCTGCAGTTATCTATCATTAGTTATTAAAGGAACAGTAACGTCAAAAAAGAAAAGTGTTTTAAAGTTATGAAAATATAATGCAGTATTGCCCTGCACTGGTAAAACTGTTGTGTTTGCTTAAGAAACACTACTATTGTTTATATAAATAAGCTGCGGTGTAGCAATGGGGGCAGCCATTCAAAGGAGAAAAAACTCAAGTTACACAGCAGATAGCAGATAAGCTCTGTCTGTCTAATAGTGTTTTTTTTTATCCATTAGTTAACCTGTGCCATATAGCCTTTTTTTCAATTTCCACCATCGCTACACAGCAGTTTGTTTATATGAACTATAGTAGTGTTTCTGAAGCAAACACATCAGTTTTACCAGTGCAGGGCAGCACTACATGATATTTTCATTACTTTAAAACACTTAAATGTTTTGGTGTTACTGTTCCTTTAAGGTGGTGAATTTCTTTTTCACGTGTGTGTGATATGGTGCCTCTAACCTAATTCTTTCCCCAGACAATGCAAGGTGAGGGGCCACACCTGTCTCTCTCTGAAGCCGTGAGCCGTGCAATGAAAGTCACAGGAGCCAAACCCGAGAGCAGCACAGAATGCGTGAAGAGGGAGCTGGATAATAGCGAAGCACAAGGAGAGTACAAAGAACAGGTAAAGGGTTTTTTGTTTTTTGTTTTTTTTAACGGGACCCTGGAAATTGTGTGGCTGCTTTATAAAGATAAGCGAGTCATCCGTGCTTGCAATAAAATGTCTCCTGTATACATTACAAATAGAAAAGAATGAATAGTAGTCTATGGCAGAATGATAAGTACAAGGATCACGTTTACATGGGAACTATCGTGAATATGAAAACTTAATATAAGCTTCATCATACTGAAATACATTTTTTAAATACAATCGATTAAATATTCGGCATTGTTTCAAGTTTATCTTGACTATCCCTCTCTCAGCATCTGTTTCTCTTCATTCTGTCTTCTTGCAGCAGTTGGGTGTCAGATAATCATTGACAGTTAGATCCAATATATCGTATAGGGGGGCTCCTTTTGCCTAGAAGATGTATTAGAGCTCACTCTATTAAAATCACAATAAATCATGTCTCTCTACATGCAGAATTTGTGCAAAAGGCAGTTATTTTATTTGTACTGGAATCGGTTATTTGAGTGAGCTCTAATACATCTGCTAGGAAAGGAAGCCTCCCTATAAGATATATTGGATCTAACTGTCAATGATTATCTGACACCGACTGCTGCATGAAGACATAGTTCCCCTTTAAATAATACCTAACACAATGTCCTTTTCTTTTCCAGCTGTGTCAGGATATCCAGGAAATCCTCCAAGACGATGAGTCGTACAGTGCCCAGAGATTCCCCAACACACACAGGGCATTCAGGGGGGACCCCTAAACAATCGCTCAAATCTCTCCTTCAGTTATGTATATACCCTGCACAAGCCGTTCTTTTCTTATCATATTCCAGTACACTGCACACAGCCATTGTATTTTCTTATTGTAATATGTACACAACAAAGCCTTACAGTTGTTACCCCCTGCCCTTCCCACACAATGTACTAAACCTACGTCTAAAATAAGGGGTCAAATTGTTCTACGTTGCGCCCAGGCATAATGGTACCTTAATGCTGTCAATCGTCCCTAGTTGTTGGTGTATTCTGTGAGATTTGTCCATTTACAATATAAATAAAAGAATCCTGCCCGTTGTCTCAGTGGGGGGCATTTGTCTCTTCTTCTTCCTGTATTAGTGACCCAACTGCATTTTGGGTTTCTGCTAAAGTGCTGTATTGAGAAAATATGTGATGATGTCAACTCCTGCTGCTTCTCTGGTGATACAAACACCTAAAGGGGAAGTAAAGTCTAAAATAGAATAAGGCTAGAAATGCTGTATATTAAACATAAACATGAACTTACTGCACCACAAGCCTAATCAAACAAATGATTTATGCTTTCAAAGTTGGCCACAGGGGTCACCATCTTGTAACTTTGTTAAACATCTTTGCAAGACTAAGACTGTGCACATGCTCAGTGTGGTCTGGGCTGCTTAGGGATCATCATAAATTATCAAAACAGCACAAGTTAAATAATATCTGCCAGAAGCCGATACAGCAAGACTGATTAATAATCAGAATATACAGACTGCACTGGGTCTTGTGTTGTCATGTAATCTAATGTGGATTTTATAGTTTTTGTATTGTTTAATACAAACTTTCTCCAACTCTGCAGAACCAGTGGCTGCAGCAAAATAATCCTCCAAATAGAATCCAAGTTTATCTGTTTAAATCTGGATCCATGATCTTTGTCCCTGCAGCTGGAGTTGGAAACAGTAAAGGGGATGTAAAGGCAAAAATAAAATCCAATACAAATCTCTACACAGTCGCTGACTGCTCTACAGGGAAACAAACAAAGCTGCTTGAGTTCTGCATGGCTGGGAAGAAAGGCGGGGGCTCCCCCTGCTGTACATAAGTATGATTGTTTCCCTGCAGAGCAGTTAGGGACCGTCTGACAATTCCTATCCACAGCAGTAAATGAAGGGAGAATTTCACTACATACAGTCAGGTTTCTTATAAAAATGGTACACATTGTTTTAATTAAAGTATATTGGAGATAGGTTTCTTTTTTTTTTTTTAAAGAAAGTAAAAATTGGATTTTATTATTTTTGCCTTTACATGCCCTTTAAGCTGCCATTTACATGAACAATCATTCCGGTTACCCTATGGAAGTACTCTACAGCAGTAATAAAGCAAGTCATGTAACACCTTGTATTGAAGAGATAAGGAAAATGAAGAAGAGCATTTCAATACAATTAAATGGGGGAGGGTGTAATTTTTTTGGCACTATATAAATAAAAACAGTTGGTTGAATTTTCTCTTAAAATATGGCTACCATGCAGATGTGCTGGGCCAGGGGGACTAACGTGAACAACAGCAGCTGGCCTAAACCGTTGTCTCTCACCAAAGGCTCCTGGGTAGAAAGGGAGCAGAGATACAATGTGTTCTCTCCATTGAATGTCTGTCGCTTACTATACAGGTGTGTTCAGTATAATAGTCCAACATCCCTAAACTGTTTCCGGTAGAAATTATAGTTCTACATGGCAAATAATTTACTAGTAGGTGTAGTAGAGTAATAGAAAAGCAACAGACATGACATGCTGCTGATTCTGTGTCATTGAATCATACGTGAGGCTAAATTCAAAATGATAGCTTGTTCAAAATAATAGCAGTGTGGAGCTCAAAATCCTTAGAATAAGTTTTATTCCCATAGACGCAAATGCATTGGGATTACTGAACATTCTATTCCAAATCAAAACATAAAGAAAAATTACAGAAAGTGAAGAAAAGGGAATATTAGGCTGTTCCAAAAAATAGCAGTGTCTGCATTCTTCTTTACAAACTCATTCACTGTATCAACTGAATAATGTTACAAGATTTCGCTTTCCTTTGAATCACTGAACTGATATTTAGTTTTATAATCAATGTTTCTGAGAACTGCTGCACATCTGTGTTACATGGAGTCCACCAACTTCTGGCACCTGTTACATTCCACAATTCTTCTGTATTTCTTGGTTTTGCCTCAGAAACAGCAATTTTGATGTCAACCCACAAATTTTCTATTGGATTAAGGTCCGG
Organism: Xenopus laevis; assembly: GCF_017654675.1. Classification (NCBI taxonomy): domain Eukaryota; kingdom Metazoa; phylum Chordata; class Amphibia; order Anura; family Pipidae; genus Xenopus; species Xenopus laevis. The sequence goes on from NC_054386.1 coordinate 81,536,471, forward strand.
GGATTGGGCTGGCCACTCCGTAATGTCAATCTTGTTGGTCTGGAACCAAAATGTTGCTCATTTACTGGTGTGTTTGGGGTCGTTGTCTTGTTGAAACTCCCATTTCAAGGACATGTCCTCTTCGGCATAAGGCAACATGACCTCTTCAAGTATTTTGAAGTATTGAAACTGATCCATGATCCCTGGTATGTGATAAATAGGCCCAACACCAGAGTATGAGAAACATCCCCATATCATGATGCTTGTGCCACCATGTTTCACTGTCTTCACTCTGTACTGTGACTTGAATTCAGTATTTGGGGTCGTCTGACAAACTGTCTGTGGCCTCTAGACCCAAAAAGAACAATCTTGCTTTCATCAGTCCACAAAATGTTGTGCCATGTCTCTAGGCCAGTCACTGTGTTCTTTGGTAAGTTGTAAGCTCTTCAGCATGTCTTTTTTTCAACAATGGGATCTTCCTGGAGCTGATCATAGGCTGAGTGGTTGCCATTTCGGCTATTCTTTCTGTTTTCTTCCACGTCTTTCAGGTTTTGGTTGCCATTTTAAGAGATTTGAGATAATTTTAGCTGAGCAACCTATCATTTTTTGCACTTCTTTATATGGTTTTCCCCTATCGAAACAACTTTTTAATCAAAGTATGCTGTTCTAATGAACAATATCTGGAACGACCCATTTTACTCCGATTTTCAGAGAGAAATAACCAACATGCCATTTATAAGGCCCACTGTCACTATCCTTTCTTTGTCAACCCCCTTTTCGTGCCTTGCAACAACTCCCCCGGTAGTGGTATGAGGGTCGGGAAATTCTCGACCGACCCCAACCCTCCCAACCCACACCTGGCCTGGCGTTCCCCCCTCTATTTATAAACCCGCTTCCACCCCCACAGTGAGAGGGGCGGAACCCAGCAGGGCTAGGTTGCTGAAGATTTTGTGCAGGAGCCGGCCCAAACCTGCCTGACCTGCACATCACTACTCCCAGGTTCTTTACCTAGATTGTAGACCTAGTGGAATTCTCAATCACTCCCTACCTGGCCAATTTGCTCTTCAAAGCTCCTTCTTCCATCAGAACCTCTCTGTTCTAAACAAGGTAATCTACACTTTACAGCCTCACACATGGATCAGTTTCAAGAAGACATCCCTGAAGCCACTCAGAAATGACCTTGTTGGGCACCCAGTTCTACTGCAACTTGCTTCTGCTCGATCTCATATTGATCTCATGGCCAACTCCAAGCTCCCCTGATTCATTCACATCCCAATTCAGAGCCCAAGGTGTAGCCCCCCTCAAAGCACTCTGGCCTATATCTACAGGATAAACTACATTTACTAGAAATAAACTTTTGAAATATAATAATCATTAACAAAGAATGTACAGTTTTTGAATTTGGTTAATTTTCATTACCTCCAGCCAAATCATGCAGGCTTTTTATGTCCGAATTTCTTTTTTTCATGGGCAGTTAGTTTAAATGCATCATTGATATGTTCCCTATTTGCTCCATTTGCCTATATGATGTGCTGTATTTTAGCTGTGCTTCAAAAAAAATAGAAAGATAAGAGACACGATGATGTATAAAGGATAGTGAAGAGTAACGGATACATAAATCATTGAATAGATTACATTTAGAAAGCATCTTATATCCATGAGTTGAAGCTGATGTTAATTTTCATGATAGTCCCACTTTTTTTTTTTTTAGATATTGGTAAAAAATAACTTTTTGAGCTGGCTGAGGTCTCTAAGCACGGCTGCATGAATTAATGGCTGATTTAAGGCCAAATCAAATTCAGTGAAGATGATTAACCCTATGTAATATCCTGCCTGGAGTTGAACCAGGGACCTGGTGTTTGTGGGCTGTCTGACTTACCACTGTTCTATGTGAGCAGACAGCTCTGGCCCTGGTTCACTCCCATTGCTATACTTGCAGCTGCAAATAGGACAGGGCTTTGTTCAGCTTTTCTCTATCTGGCCCATGTGATCAGTGTAAGCCATTAGGCTGCCTATAAAGACCCCTGCTCTGCACTGAATCATTGTCCAGTATAGGTTCTGTTTAGTCGTTTCTGGGTGATTATTATATTGATATCTGTGTTTGACCCTCTGCCTGTTCTGACTCTGATGTTTCGCTGCCTGTTCTGACCCATGACCTCGACTACACTTCTGTTCCTGATTGGGTAAAGTATTGTCTGATCCTTGTTATTGACCCGTCCCTTGACTACGTTTCTTGTCCTCCATTCCTGTACCCATAACGATTCCCTTGCCTACACAGAACTTTCCCCCTGATCCTCTCACACTAAGACCTGGTGGAATCTGAGTAGTGGAGGGCTCCTCCCGAGGCCAAAGGCGGCTGCTACAGGTGGAAGACTGAGCCGGGACCTTAGGGTTTGGGATACCAATTGTTACACTCTAGGATTATATAATAACACAACGGCCTTTAAAAAGAGGCTACTTATCAAGCCATACTGTTTCACGTAGCAAATACATCATCTATAGGAAAGTGCATGTGTAATAAACAAAATATGGATCCTAACTTACCACCACCTCGGGAAGCAGAACGAAGGAAATGTTTTAGGTCCATTATGCAGGAAGCCGCCAAGTCTCCCCGTTCTTTGTCCTGCGTTGGAGGTGAGGACAAGATTGTGTTGCTGTGTATGGCCAAGAGGAAGAGCAGAGCACATTACACACAAAGGGTCACAGGAAAAGCTTCAACCAAACTCATTGTCTCACGTGGCCTTGACAATGTTGGTGGTTTTTGGCTCTTCAGCATAGACTGATTAGGAAGATCGTTGTTCCATATACAAGTGGGGGCTCTAAAGGCCATTCCCTGACTGGGGATTCATTTACAAGATTTGTATTTAGAATCTACTCCTGTGCCACCCGTTGCACAAATTGAAGGCATAAGAGATCAATGCTTGACAATGGCTAATATGTAGGATATATGCTGGACATACATTTTCAGTTTTGCTTGAATCATGAAAAATATATGTTTTTAATATTTCGATTAAAAAAGTTTCATGTAAATGTTTTTATTGAGTTTTAAAACCAAAACAAGTAGGAATTTAACAAAAATGCAAAGTTGTAAAATAAGGCATCTCCAAACTGGTTATGGAGACTCGAGATATAGAATAGGAATACAATAATGATAACAATTGGAAAAAAGTTAAATTGAAGCGACTCCATATTTGGTTCTTGAGAGGTAATAATGGTGGCCATACACAGGGACAACGGCAAACGAGCGGATCTCTCCACGATATGTGCACATTGAGGTGGGCGATATCGTCTGATCCGATCGTATACCCTAGGGCCCAACAATTGGATCAGAATGGAGACAATACAGGCAGTTGGATCGCAGGATGGCATTAGATGTGGCCGAGATCCAATCAAATTTTTTACCCTGCCCGATCGGCATCTGGCCGACTTTCGAGCAGGTATTGATCGAGGAAGCCCGTCAAATGGCCCCACATATGGCCCAATAAGTTGCCAACTCGGTCTGTCTGCAGCTTTTATTGGCCCGTGTATAGGGGGCCTTTAGATTACTAAAGTGCAGAACAGGACAGAACAAAGGCATTGTATACTGGTGAGCTAATTAGCTGCCTACAAGGACCAAATATGTAGCTCGACATATAACAAAAATCATAGACACTTTATACACACACACACACACACACACACACACACACTTTATACACACACATACTTTATACACACACACTTTATACACACACACACACTTTATACACACACACTTTATACACACACACACGATCTCCGCAGATATCACACCAAACACGTAAGAGGTAGAGGCACAATACTTATATAGAAATAATTAATATTTCAGAATTTTATTAGTATTGAAATAATGGTCCTAAATGATAAATAAATTGAACACATAATTTTAGGGGTTTTTGTTAAATTAATTCTATTTTTTAAGCTTTCGCTGAAATAAAGAAAAAAGGCGGGAGAAAATACTCTTTTATTTGTCCGAAAAATGAAGATTCAAAACAATGTTGAGAAGAGAGAAGGTGAGTGGGCTGCTGAAGGTAACATGGGGGGCTCTTGCATATAGTGCTAGTGATCTTTGAATATGGCCTATATGCAATCAAGCAAAGACAATTTTTACGGGTCATTTAGGGGTTGGGTTACCCTCACTGTTGGGGTTTTTGGTACTTTTGGAGTCCGTTTCCAGAGGGGGGGCTCTGCCCCATGGTCTAACAGTCCATCTGGAGGAATGGGAAGGATGAGCCTGACAAATTCAAGACAAGAAACGACAGCATCACAGGTCACATTATGTCAGGAAACGACTGAATAAATCTGAGCATCACGTGTAATTAACGAATAAAGATACAGTAACATCGGGATGTGCATTACAAGGACCTAAAGCGGATTGGTGTTTGTTTGAACTGTTAAACTGTGGATGTGAAGAGAGGATTTCCCCAAATGCGAAGGGTCTGAGGGAGGAGCAGCGACAGGGAAACCTCTGATATAATGTATTTTTAAGATTAATCGTTGTTGCACTTTTTATAGCAGCTTGGAGCATGTCATTTTTGGTATATTAATGATTATATAGTAATAAAACAGTTAACAGTCATTACTAAAGTTCTGGAATGAAAATGCCGATACGAATACAAGACAAACGACTTGCCAGACCACTCCGTGGATATTAAATAAGGTGTCGCTCTCCAGTCTATTAAAGGGATAAAGTCACGGGAAAACTTTTTTTTTCCCCAAAACACATCAGTTAATAGTGCTGCTCCAGCAGAATTCTGCAATGAAATCAGTTTCTCAAAAGAGCAAACAGATTTGTTTTATATTTAATTTTGAAATCTGACATGGGGCTAGACATATTGTCAGTTTCCCAGCTGCCCCCAGTCATGTGACTTGTGCTCTGATAAACTTCAGTCACTCTTTACTGCTGTACTGCAAGTTGGAGTGGTATCACCCCCTCTTGCAGTCTAACAACAGAACAATGGGCAGGTAACCAGATAGCAGCTCCCTAACACAAGATAACAGCTGCCTGGTAGATCTAAGAACAACACTCAATAGTAAAATCCCATGTCCCACTGCGACACATTCAGTTAAATTGAGTAGGAGAAACAACAGCCTGCCAGAAAGCAGTTCCATCCTAAAGTGCTGGCTCTTTCTGAAAGCACATGACCAGGCAACATAACCTGAGATGGCTCCTACACACCAATATTACAACTAAAAAAAATAATACACCTACTGGTTCAGGAATGACATTTTATATTGTAGAGTGAATTATTTGCAGTGTAATTTAGAAACAAAAACTACATCATAAAAATCAGAATCCCTTTAAGGTTCAGGGACACCCCTTTTTTTTACTTTTTTCCACACAACAATTAACACTTCCAATCAAATAAATTGAAAAATTGACACATGCCTCAATGAGAATCATTGGAACCATTGTGATTGGATGACACTGTCACACATCTGTGAACTTCAGCCAATACCTAACAGGATAAGTTTAATGGGTCCATTATAATTGGATGACAGTGACATCCAATTGCCGTTAAAGATTTAAACACCAGGGAATTCCTACCACTCAGCTGAACTGAAGAATCCACTTGGTGGTGAAATGTTTTAAGGAAAATCCAGTTGCTTTAGATTTACAGTATCAGCACTAGTAAATGTACATCATTTTACACTGCCCATAAACTAGTGATAACTTAAAAAACATTTCACATATTGGGAAACAAGGACTGGCTTTACCTGCTGATAAACATCAAAGCGATTTCTGACAACTCCATAATTTGAAGACTTTGTCCTAAATACAAAAAGAAACAGAATTAGTCAATAAAAAGTGATATGACCCCTTCCTGGCAGTTGATATTTACTCCTCAGTAGCTGCTTAGAATGAGAACCCAAAGGCTATTTTAGATTTCTTATTATCTCTAACAGGTGGTTAACTAACTCTACAGTCACTTCAGACTTTTTTTTTATCATACAAAAGGAAATGTACAATTTCCTGTTACCTATATAGAAAATGCTTCCCCTATGTTAATATATAAGGATATTATAAAGGCACAAAGAAGTTTTATGGCCATATAAAAAAACCAAGGCACCAGTCAAAGTGGCTGCAACTCAAGCTGACCATAAATGGAACAGTTCAGTGTAAAAATAAAAACTGGGTAAATGTATAGACTGTGCAAAATAAAACATGTTTCTAATATAGTTAGTCAGCCAAAAATGTAATGTATAAAAGCTGGAGTGACTGGATGTGTAACATAATAGCCAGAACACTACTTCCTGCTTTGAAGCTCTCTAACTCTGAGTTAGTCAGCGACTTGAATGGGGGCCACATGGGACATAACTGTTCAATCAAAGTTGGTAAATATGCGGTTGCGGTTCAGTCGTGGGCTGCGGGTTCGGGTCTTAGAAATTGGTTCCACGCAGGACTCTACCCTAAGGTCCAGATGCCATTAAACTCAATGAGCACAAATCCAAATATTCAAATTAAGGCTTTGGAATCTGTATTCAGCTGCATTTAACTCATTCAATCCACAAGAATGTACTGGTATGGGACCTGTTATACAGAATGCACGGGACCTCGGGTTTTCCGGATAATGGATCTTTCTGTAATTTAGATCTTTGTATCTTAGGTCTACTAGAAATTCATGTAAACATTAAATAAACCCAATAGGCTGGTTTTGCTTCCAATAAGGATCAATCATATTTTAGTTTGGATCAAGTACAAGATACTGTTTTATAATTACAGAGAAAAAGGAAATCATTTTTAACAATTTTGAGTACAGGTATAGGATCCGTTATCTGGCAACCCGTTATCCAGAAAGCTCAGAATTACGGAAAGGTAGTCTCCTATAGACTTTATTTTATCCAAATAATCCATATTGTTAAAAATGATTTCCTTTTTCTCTGTAATAATAAAACAGTAGCTTGTACCTGATCCCAACTAACATATAATTAATCCTTATTGGAACCAAAACCAGCCTATTGGGTTTATTTAATGTTTATATGATTTTCTAGTAGACTTAGGGCATGACGATCCAAATTACGGAAAGATTCTTTATCCAGAAACCCCCAGGTCTCGATTATTCTGAATAACAGCTCCCTTACTTGTATTTTGATGGGAGACAGCCTTGCCGTAATTCAGAACTATAACGGAACTCATACCTGAACTGTTTAATAATATACCCATATAGGCTGCAAGATCCTGCATTAGTATATCACTTTACTCATACAGCAGTTTTTGTATCTCGTTCCTTTCACACACACTGCTGTATTCTTACCTTCCTTCTGTATATGAAACACAATGCCCCGATCCAGCCACTGACCTCCTGTGATCTTCAGACTGCTTTATATCTGCTGAGTGTGCCCGATACTGTCAAAATATAGACATGCAAATTATACAGTTCATAACAGAATATAGCCCAAGAGTCAGCAATCCCACTACATGATCAAATACACAGCTTTTCATCTGTTCTTACTAGTGATGGGCAAATCTGACCCATTTCGCTTCGCTAAAAATTTTCGATACTGCAAAAATTTGCCAAAATGCATTGAAGTCGAGTGATGGGCAAATCTGACGCATTTCGCTTCGCTAAAAATTTGCAAAACTGCAAAAATTTGCCAAAATGCATTGAAGTCTAGTGATGGGTCGAATCTGATCTGAGCCGCTTCTCTTCGCTAAAATTTTTTGAAACTGCAAAAATTTGGCAAAATGCAATGAAGTCTAATGATGGGCAAATCTGACCTGTTTCGCTAAAAATTTTCGAAACTGCAAAAATTTGCCAAAATGCATTGAAGTCTAGTGATGGGCGAATCTGACTCGTTTTGCTTTGTTAAAAATGTATCAAACTGCAAAAGTCTGCCAAAATGCATTTAAGTCTAGTGATGGGCAAATCGGACCCGTTTTGCGAAACTGCAAGTGTTTGCCAAAATGCATTGAAGATTATGGATGACAATATTTTTTTGACAAATTTTTCACCCATTAAGAGTATATGGGCGTCATTTTTGCAGTGAAACTTGCCGAAAAATTCCGCTCATCGCTGGTTCTAACTTACCCCCTCCCCTTGCAGGAACTCACCTCATTTCTCATGTTGTGTGAATGTGTTGGATGAATGGGTTGCATGGCTTGTCCCACGGAGACCAGTGAAGGCTGCTGTGGAGCAGAAGGGAGGGAACCAAATCCCATCACTGGAAGCTGTGAGTCCACCATAGATAGAAGAACCTAAAGGGGTGAAAGTAGTTTACAGTTACTGTGTCAACTGATCAGACACTGCAATAAAAATATATTTAACAATGGTTCAATAAATGTGCAAAACATTACGGGCACATTACAGATATCAAACAACGTAATAGAAGTTTAAATAAAATGGGAGGAAATAGAAAGGGGTACATGGCATCTCTAATAATAAAAATGAATTAGCACAGGACACATGTATTGCAAAGCTTACGACATATAGAGTAATATAAAACATTAGATCCAAAAATAGGAAAGCTGCTCCAAAATACTGTAAAATAAGGTTGTCATTAGGATCACCCTCCCTTAAGACTTGTAAAGATGTACATACAAACAAAAACAAGGTGCTGTCAAAAAACAAACAAAAAAAAGGAACTTTTTACAGATAACAGATCCCATACCACTACATATTTTTAAAAAAAAGGATGTTTGTCTTCGGACAAGTTGTTCCAAGTCAATAACTCCCCATAGTTGTTATTATGTTTGCAATATGGTTTTAAATTAATCAAAATATTATGTACTATTTTGCTACACAGGCAAAATACCTTGTAGCCTGGTGTGTTTGCTTCAGAAACTCTACTATAGTTTATATAAACAAGCTGCTGTGTAGCCAGGGGGACAGCCATTTAAGTACAGTTAGTAGATAACAGATAAGCTCTGAAGTATACAATTGGATTCTTCAGAAACTGTTATCTACTGTGTATCCTGTGCTTGAATGGCTGTCCCATGGCTACACAGCAGCTTGTTTATATAAACTATAGTAGTACTTATCTGTTATCTACTGTGTATCCTGTGCTTGAATGGCTGCCTTCATGGCTACACAGCAGCTTGTTTATATAAACTATATTAGTCTTTCTGAGGCAAACCCACCAGTTTTGGCAGTGCAGGGCAACAGTACATTATATTGCCATTCATTTAAAACAATAATTCTTTTTGGTGTTACTGCTGCTTTAAATTGCCTCTACTTTAGACTTCTACTAAGTTATATCGGTACAGAACTTGTCGGGAGGTAAACACCTCATTAAACACCACCAATTTTTTTTTTACTGTGGCTTTGCCAAACAATATCCTTTCTTTTCTTAAATGTTATCGCATCATATTATTTTCCGGTACGTAAAAAAATTATTTTTCTTAAAGCCACAAAGAACATATGAGCTATGCACAGCTATAAAATTCAGTAAAATGACCCAATCCCTGCTCTTTGCGCTCGGCTCAGTTACACTACATATATATCCCACAATGCCACAACTGTCAGAAACCCCAAGCATTCATCAGGATGATAAAAACAAATGCAGCAGTTGATAAATAAATAATTACCTGCTGAGTGGGGGCAGGTGGCAAATATCCACTTTGTCCCATGTGGTGAATTGAAGGAGAGTAATAATCAGAGGAAGATGTCATATCCTGTCTGACCTGTGAAAGGGAAACCAATGCAGTAGATTTATCACACAGGTTTATATCATTTTTTTGTTGTGACTCAGTCTGTGGTGCATGGGATAACTGAAGAGAAACAGCCCTCATATAGTTTAGTTTCTAAGATTTAAAGGGATACTGTCATGGGAAAACATGTTTTTTTTCAAAATGAATCAGTTAATAGTGCTGCTCCAGAGAATTCTGCACTGAAATCCATTTTTCAAAAGAGCAAACAGATTTTTTATATTCAATTTTGAAATCAGACATATTGTCAATTTCCCAGCTGCCTCCAGTCATGTGACTTGTGCTCTGATAAACTTTAGTCACTCTTTACTGCTGTACTGCAAGTTGGAGTGATATCACCCTCTCCCTTCCCCCCCAGCAGCCTAACAACAGAACAATGGGAAGGTAACCAGATAACAGCTCCCTAACACAAGATAACAGCTGCGTGGTAGATATCAGAACAGCACTTAATATTAAAAGCCAAGTCCCACTGAGACACATTCAGTTACATTAAGTAGGAGAAATAACAGCCTGCCAGAAAGTAATTTCATCCTAAAGTGCAGGCACAAGTCACATGACTGGGGCAGCTGGGAAACTGACAATATGTCTAGCCCCATGTCAGATTTCAAAATTGAATATAAAAAAATCTGTTTGCTCTTTTAAAAAATGGATTTCAGTGCAGAATTCTGCTGGAGCAGCACTATTAACTGATGTGTTTTGGAAAAAACATGTTTTCCCATGACAGTATCCCTTTAAGCCACTGACTGGCAGGCGCAGCATTCAGTGAATACACACACTAAATCAGTAATACAAAATGCAAAAATTCTCCTTTCCATCCTAATGATATACAATGGTTGAAGTGTTTTCTTGCAGAGATCCATGTCTCAGCCAGTTTGTCATTTTATAAGTTTAGCAGTGGGCACATGTGGAGAGGGGTGTTTGTACCAAACCTATTCTCTGTTGGAATGTAACGCAGGCAAATACAATGTGTGCCATAGGAGTGCCAATTCTTTACTAATGAGAGGTCTACTTTTATTGATGTTGTTCCCTTATGATCTACAGCAGGGATGCCCAAAACGTAGATCGGGATCTACCAGTAGACCTTTAGTTGATGATCAGTAGATCTCAAGATACTGTCAGCAAACAGCTTGTCTAAATCACCCTCCTGTTTCATGTTTTTGATTCAGATATTTATAATGTTATGGTTACATAAGAAAAAGTTGTTTGTTAAATATAGCAATATACATTATCTTATAAATCAATATTTAAAGAAAAAGGAAAGCTACCGAGGCAGTTTATTTCCAATAGATTAGCCACAATAGTTCAAGCTATAATACTATATTTATTCTGTAGAATGCTTTACCATAAGGGGTAAAGTATAAAGTATGGGGCATTAAGGGGGCGATGGAGGACGCTGGCCCTGGCTTCTTTAGCATGCAACCACTTGTAGGGATGGTTTTTCTGGCAATCCAGTAATTAATGCTTTGAGGGCATTATTATTTTCGAGCCTTACTTTCCCAATAAGGTAAACATTTTTAGCAGAGAGACACTAAGAGCTCTTGAAATCAGTAACTGAACAGACTGTATGGTCTTCTGAAGAAAAAAAAAAAGTTTTTTTTCCAGACGAGTGGACAATCTGCATTTTAAATATCTAAAGGTGGCTTTAGACTCAGACACTTGTAGTTGAATTGTCAGGTATAAACAATACAATTCTACCTGAATCTGACGATTCAGCAGTAAATCCTGGCTGATATTTGGGTGACATAAAAATTTTCCGAACTAACCAATTAACAATATCAAAGTCTTTTGGCAAAATTGGTCAGCTAGTCTCCTGCCATACACACACTTTGTTTCATATGATATCTGTGCATCTTTGACCACCTTTAGACTTTATGAATTAGCACGTAAATAACACACTTTACATGCCTGTACCCACAGTAGTCATTCAAGCCTCTATTTTCACCTTCATATACAAAGGAGCCTCTGTTTTTGATATGTCTATATAGTAAGGTTGCTGCCCTGCTAATAGTACTATTCTTACCTGAAGCAGTTGTTGTTGGTCAGTGGTGACTTGAGCAGGACAGTAATGGCCACTATAAAGAAAAGCAGGAGCCTGGTAGACGAGGCCACTGGCAGGCACCTTCCCAAGTTCACTTAGCTCCAGATACTGGCCTTTCAAAGCAATACCAGAGAGCACAGCAGAGCCCGGCAAAAGAGCTGCGGAGGACCCTGGAGATGGAGCCGCATGTAGGTACAGAGGCTGAGATCTACAGCAAGAAGAGAAACACAGAATAATGAATAGATAAAATAAAACAAGGAAGACAAAAGGTTACGTGCACAAGGGATAAAAGGAGAGACTATATTTAAAGAGGTCAAAAAGCCAAGAAATACGTGTTTAAGGCAAAACAAAAAACAAGGCATAGCGGCAATAAAAAAAATACTAAAATATTAGAAAAGAAAGGAAAGAATAAATATAATTAAGAGAAATATAAAGACAAGGAAGACAAAAGTCCCTGACCTATAGGGCTGCAATGAGGGTGTCCCAGGTCTGTAATTGGTGTAGCCACTGCCTGTACCGCTGACATGGACATCCACCTGAGGAAGTGTTGACTGTAAAGAGAAAAAAAACCAAGTGATTATCTAACCACATTTCCTAGCAATCAATGCTTTGTTTAAAAAAAACCGGGGTAATTTACTAACACAGGCGCTACATTACACTAGTAAAGGTGTCGCCACAAATCCCATCTTTGCTTTTATTTTGCAGCATATAGTAGACTAATAGTTGATTGGTCGCTAATGATAACTGTACAGGTGCATTAAGCACCTATGTTAATAAAGGTATCCTACTGTCTTTAAAGAGTCAATTATCGTTCATGCTCAATATTGGAAAAATACAGAAATTATATTTTATGAAATTATCATTTCCATAAATTTACTTTAAAAAATAATAATATATTTGATTTTTTTTAAAGGAAAATTAATTTTCCCTTACAATTTGTATGGTCTCCTTCTCAGCATCTGCTGCATCTCATTGATAATAAAGAGGAGTTTGTTACATGTGGGGAGGTTAACTGGTAAGGAGAATCTCAAGAAGTATCTTAAATATCCAAGGCTAGGTTACATGTAGGAGGAGGTATAGATATGTATAGAAGTTAATATGAAAAATCTCTTCAATTGCATCAATTTTGTTGAAACAGGCATTAATGCTGCTCAACACAATTTAAAAAATGATGTTAAATAACATTTTCTATTGCCGCTTTCAGAATTTGAAATAAAAGCTTTAATGCCATCTTCTATAGCAAAAAAACCATAAGGCAAAAACAACTCCTACCTGATAGAATTGATTTGAATACAATCGCTGACTCCGATCCTCTGTAAGAAAATAAAAGCATTCCAGGCATGAACTCTACTATATGTACAACACATCTTTGACCAATCAAGCAATATAATTATATTTTGCAATATATTATACAATACACAGAAAAAAAACATCAGAAGAATAATCTTAAAGGGGAACTATCGCGAAAATGAAAATTGAATATAAGCTTCCTCATACTGAAGTAAGAAACTTTCTAAATACAATCAAATATTTTTCTGAAATATATATATATATATATATATATATATACTGATGTTACTGTACCGGTTTAGAGGTTCAGCAGCCCTATAGTAAAAATGATCCATGTCTTCAAAGTTGTATACAAGAGCCCCCCATCTGTTGAGTGTCAAACTATGTACCGTATGATCAGTGTGCTCTGGGCTGCTGTTGAAAATCTAAGCTTAGAAGCCAATCAAAATTAACACATTAACAGAAAGTGAGGTTACATTTGTCATAGAAGCTGCTAGCAAAAGCACAGGTTGTCTTATGAATAGTATAATGTATATATACTGTATAATGTGAGTGCCTTAGCCTTATACTGTACTGTCTGTATATTCTTTATATTATGTATATTGTGAGTACCTTAGCTCATGTAACAGACAGCAGTCCAGAGATCTGTGAATCAACAGAAAATAAAATGGTGTGCCAGTGGGGGGGGGATCTTTGAAGGTACAGAACATGATTGCAAAAGGGTTGGTAGAGAAGCTTAAGGATCAGGCCACACAAACAGATTCGGGGAGATTAGTCGCCCCCCATCGACAAATCTCCTCTTCTTTGGGGCGACAATCTTTCCGAACTGCCTTCCCCCTGCCCTCCGCCGGCTAAAATGAAAATCGCCTGGGGGAAGGCACATGCTGCGCTTAGTTTTCCGAAGTCTCCCAAAGTTTCCCCGTGAGGCGATTTTCATTTTAGCCCGCGGAGGGCAGGAGGAAGGCAGTTCGGGGAGATTGTCGCCCTGAAGAAGAGGAGATTTGTCGCTGGGGCGACTAAATCTACCCGAATCTGCTCATGTGGCCTGACCTTAAGACATATGGCATAGCATTTCTAGTCTACTTTTTTTGGTATGCCATATATTTTATAAAATATAAAACCTGATTCAGAGAATTATGGAAAATGCGTAACAGCTGAGAACTGTTAAAATATTTTGGGTTTAATCTACAGTAATTTGGACGCTGTACCTGGAAGCAGAGGTCTTGTGTCTTCAGGAATTACAGTTGAAAGGGTAAGCTGCTGGGGAGATCGAGTTGAGAAACATGTCTATCAAGAAAAAGAATAAAAGGGGTTATCAAACAAGGGTGTAAAAGACATAAATGAAGGAAGAAAAAGGGGAGAAAAAGAAAAGAAACAAGGAGGACGCAGTGCTGCAAAAGATTGTTAGCTGGATGCAGGGAGTATTGTAACCAGCTGCAAGGATCATGAACTCAAACTGTTATACATTAGAAAATGACCCAATGTTACAATGGATTTGCAATAAAGAATATGCAATAGCAAGTTATTAACCAATTCCCCTACCAGCCTGTAATAAACAATGGCAAGCTTCAAAGTCAGTGTGCTTGGAACTCTTATCAAAAATACTCATTCTTCAAGTGACGACTTAAAGGGATACTGTCATGGGAAAAAACTTTTTTTTCAAAATGTATTAGTTAATAGTGCTGCTCCAGCAGAATTCTGCACTGAAATCCATTTCTCAAAATAGCAAACAGATTTTTTTATATTCAATTTTGAAATCTGATATGGGGCTAGACATATTGTCAATTTCCCAGCTGCCCCAAGTCATGTGACTTGTGCTCTGATAAACTTCAATCACTCTTTACTGCTGTACTGCAAGTTGGAGTGATATTACCCCCTCCCTTTCCCCCCCCCCAGCAGCCAAACAAAAGAACAATGGGAAGGTAACCAGATAGCAGCTCCCTAATACAAGATAACAGCTGCCTGGTAGATCTAAGAACAACACAATAGTAAAAACCCATGTCCCACTGAGACACATTCAGTTACATCGAGAAGGAAAAACAGCAGCCTGCCAGAAAGCATTGCTCTCCTAAAGTGCAGGCACAAGTCACATGACCAGGGGCAGCTGGGAAATTGACAAAATGTCTAGCCCCATGTCAGATTTCAAAATTGAATATAAAAAAATCTATTTGCTCTTTTGAGAAATGGATTTCAGTGCAGAATTCTGCTGGAGCAGCACTATTAACTATTTCATTTAGAAAAACATGTTTTTTCCCATGATAGTATCCCTTTGAGTTATTACTTTTTAGCCACTTTCACCACTTTCATAAAGCTGCTCCACAACAGTTCTTCAGAACAAAAATAGATTGTTGAAGCTGAATATCTACTGAATAAAATGGCAGTCTTCATTTAATCCACAAAACATGTATTGTTTTATATAAAATGATACATGTGACATATTTTAAATGGAAAAAAAAACTTTTTGGTGAGCTTAGGCAATATAATTAAGTATAGCTAAGCAATATAATTCTGTTTAAGCCTAGCACAGGGCCATTCATTGTTGGTAAAGTATTGCTCATGTGATAAGATAGTTCAAAAATAACTAGCTTTTTGGTTACGATTGACTTTGTAATATGAAATAATAGTTTATACAGATGTTTCATTTTATGAACTTAATGATTTGTGACAACCCCTAAGTTTAACTTCTCTGAAGCGGTCTGTAAAAGTCCAGCAAGTCCAGTTGATTTGACTTATTACTATAGATATTCTCAACATCTGCTCAAAGCACACTGGGCATGTGCAGTGTCACTGACACTCCTAACAAAATCCAAGATGGAGAGCTCCTTGATCTTTTCTACTACAGAGATGCTGAACCTTCAAGCTGGTTCAATAAGCTCAGTATATACAATTTTGCCTTTCTAGCCATGTTCATTTTTAGGGATTAGTTTTCCTTTAAGAAAGCACGAGGCAAAACTAAAATAAGTAAGAATGTACCCAATTCTTACATTTTGGGTATCAAATTTCTCCACAAAATTTTTTTCAAATGGAAAACAAATAATTTCACATTCTAAATTGTGCACAACTCACAAACCAGAATCATTCATTAGCAAAAAAATTGGATCTTGCAACAGATCAGTGTTTGGTCACAATACATAAAGGGATTTGACCAAAATTGTAAACATTTAGCTAAATTCAAATCCTGTTAAAACTACTGGGATTCAGTCAAATCCTGAAATTAATTCAAGGATACACCCAAAGCTAAAAATAGAACTAGGAACCATTAGAGAGGAATCAAAAAGAAAAGTTGCAGTGAGAGACAGGAATAGATATAATACAAAGTATACAAAGTCAAAACAAGGCTCTCACCTCATCTGGTTGAAGACTTTTGGTTAATTGTGCGTCTCTGCCATGCTTATTAACTTCAGCTGCTTGGGAATAGATCTAAAGGAACATATGACAGCAAATACGTAATATGATGATGAAATATTGGCAGAATTCAGTAAAATGTACATAGCATATGTGTTACAAAAATAGCTGAGAATGTGAAACAAAATACTGTACTCAAAACTCGGTTGGTCTCTACTTACTTTAGGGCTGGGGGGGCAAGAAACAGGAGGAATGCAGGAGGAACTGCACGGGCCACAAGAACTATCTGCAGGTGATTTCTGCATTCTTTCAGTTCCAATTGGTCCAGGGTTATGGACCACTATCTGGAAGTAAGAAATGTACATAAGAGCATGGAATACAAGACAGGAGACATTACGTAATGAAGTCGACATGACAGAAGACAAATTGTTATTTACCGAATGTCCGCAGTGATGTGGTTGAATCGCTCTTCCTTGACCTGATCGCTTTGCTTCTTCGGGTTTTAACCCCCCATCAGGGGAGCTGCGCTGACTGCTATTACTTGAAGAGAGCTGCGAATCGCTACTAAGGTCAACCCCACTGTCTGACTGACTCATCTAAGAAAATATTAAAAAAATAATTAAGGTATAAAAACTTGAAATGGAATGGAACAATGTGACTTTTTTTTCCTTGCAACAAAACGTGACTGTGACTATTTTGGCTGTTTTTGGCTTCAGAATTAAAAAAAATGGTCAAAGAAAACAATGTGTGTGAGTTGTGTTGCATTATCTTTCTGCAGTCATATTTTTTCCCATGGAAATTGATAAATCTGCCCCTTAGCATTTAACGGATTTTGAGAGAAATTACAAAGCATGTGTTTTATTTGCAGGGGCAAAAATTCTACCATTAAAACGTGTTTGCATACATTCTCAAGTCTCTTCATGCAACACAGTTGCTTTTTTTTCTTGTTAGTTTGAGGAAAAGATACAAAGAGGCCTCACTCCCCTTTCTGAATGTACAGTGTGGAGGGTTTTCTGCACCAAATGCTATCCTTTATGTGCTATTAAGGTGGCCATAGACGTAGAGATTCGCCCGTTTGGCGACTCTCCCCGATATGCCTACATTGAAGTGGGCGATATCGGGCTGATATCAATATTCTCACACTGAAGTGGGCGATATCGTGGGCCCTAGGGCCCAACGATCGGATCAGAACGGAGGCCAAACGGGTGGTCGTATCATGGGACCACATCAACGAAAAGATTTGGCCAAAATCCGATGAGATTTTATAACCTGCCCAATCGGCATCTGACCAACTTTCGGCCAGATATCGATCGGGAAAGCCTGTTCGGGGGCTCTACACACCGGCCCATAAGCTGCCGACAGCTTTTATCGGCCCGTGTATGGTCTTTAGTGTTATCCTACCTGCATTTTCTTCTTTGTTGCACTTTAACAAACCAGCAATAACTCTTTATTACCTCTGTGTTTATGGGGTCTTCATAGGAATTTATATTTTCCATCCATGGTTCCGCAGCATATGAGGAGCACAGCTTATCTCGGTCACCTGTGATAGCAAAAATGGTGGGAAGAAAGCAAAAGTTAGAAACAAGCATTAACAAAAAAAACCTGAGTGGAAAACAGATATAATAGGTGTTTACATATGCTTTTATTAATTTATTTTTGTTAGTTTACTTATGTACATGATCTAACTTGATCAGGTAATGTCTATTTTGTTTATAGTCAGCACCGTTTGGTGGTTGTAATCACATTTGTTCCTGTATCTCCATTTTCTCTGGAACGTTTAAGTGCATTACTATTATTATTATTTCTATATATTATTACTATATATTATTTAGGGATGCACCGAATCCATTATTTTGGATTTGGCCGAACCCCGAATTCTTCGTGAAAGATTCGGCCGAATACCGAACCGAATTTTCACATGCAAATTAAGGTGGGAAGGGGAAAACATTGTTTTGTGACAAAAAGTCACACGATTTCCCTCCACACCCTTAATTTGCATATGCAAATTAGGATTTTGATTCGGTTCGGCCAGGCAGAAGGATTCGGCTGAATCCGAATCTTGCTGAAAAAGCCCGGATTCGGTGCATCCCTAATATTACTATTTATTATAAATAAAAACATTTTCAGATGAAAGAAGATTCAGTGAACATATTTATAATTCTTTATTTCAAGACATTTCATGTACAATGAGGTAAAGAGCATATAAACTTTTAAAGAATACAATCAATAACAGTGGGGAAACTTTGCTGACATAAACACACACATATATGTACATAGACAAGGGCAGATTTGAAGAATTGCTAAACAAAAGTCTCCTTACTCAACATTAAGGCCTCAAACATTCATCTGGAGTGAAAAACAACAGGTCCTTGAGAAAGGACATACTTTAGTGACCAAGGCAAGTTAAGGAAACTCTCCTCAGGTGCATTTTTACAGGGGGGGGGGGGTTTAGCAAAAATTGCATCCCTGGAATTTCAAGGGTTTTGTAGCAACTACAAAATGCTAGAAAATATATCTCAAATGCATACTTTGTGCATTGCCTTACATTTCTGAATGTAAAGAATGTATAGAGACAAAAAATGTCCCTGTTCTGCCAGATCATACACTGACCAGCTCTCATAAAGATATAGTCTTAAGAAGGTGGCCATGACATGACGTAGAGATCCACTCATTTGACAATTTTGCCAAACAAGTGGATCTCTCCCCGATATGCCCGCATTGAAGTGGGTGATCGTTGGGCCCTAATAATGCATGCAATACGGGCGGTCAGATGATGGGACTGCATCAACGAACCCTGCCCAATTAATTGAATTTTTAAAATAATGCTGTCTAAATAGTGGTTATATTTATAACAAGCAAGGAGCTCTGTAAAGTCCAAAAATATGGAAACTATTATCGCTCCTCTATTTCCAATTGCAGGCATTACATTAATAGACACTTCTAAATTTAATGTGTAGAATTCACAAAAAAAATTTCACCTCTCAAATATTTTTGAATAAATTCCATTAGAAAGTGTTCTCTAATTAAAGTGACACTGTATCATTGAAAAAGGAAAATGTATGACATTTGTCTAATGTAGCCAGGCGTATTTTTCACCTCCTACATAATGCATCTTTCCTAATCTAATTTAAACCAATTTCAAATCTGCATGCTGCATGTGTAAATGCCTCTACCCTTCTGAGAAGGCATCAATAATATATTTAAACATTGCTGAAGGGATTTGCTACAATCACAAGAGCATTTATAAGGTTGGGCCCTATATTGGGCGGTAAGGTATGGATCTGTGTTCCAATTCGTTCTCACAGGTGCTCAGGTGACCCTGACCAGGCTTTTCAAGTTCTTCGCTATCAATTCAGCAAACCAACAAGAAAGGTCCTTTAACAAAAGTTGGAGCACCAATCGTTCTATAATGTATGGGCTCAAAGTCAAATTGTGAAAACAAAATTCAAACCTTATTCCTCCACCATCATTTTTAGAATCAGCCTTATGTATGTAGAAATAAAACATTCTTCTGGCAAGCATTGAATACAGTCTGGCAGACATGTTCAAGCAAAATTCACCATTCCAGAGGATTTATTTTCAATGCTCTGAAACATGAGTTCCATGCAGAATGCTGTCAACTTTGTAGAAAGATTCAACTAAATTGGAAAACTGGGGAGCAAACTACCAAATGAGGCTTAGGGGCACATTTACTTAGCTCGAGTGAAGGAATAGAATGGTTTTTTTTGGCTACTTTGACCATCAAATTGGCTACTTCAACCTTCGACTACGACTCGAACGATTCAAACTAAAAATCGTTCGACTATTCGACAGTCGAAGTACTGTCTCTTTAAAAAAAACTTCGACCCCCTACTTCGCCACCTAAAACCTACCGAACCTCAATGTTAGCCTATGGGGAAGGTCCCCATAGGCTTTCTAAGCTTTTTTTGGTCTAAGAAAAATCGTTTGATCGATGAATTAAAATCCATCTTTTCCTTTTAATGTTCGATCAAACGAATTGCGGTAAATCCTTTGACTTCGATGGATTTAAAGGAAAACTATACCCCCCAAACAATGTAGGTCTCTATAAAAAGATATTGCATAAAACAGCTCATATGTAAAATCCTGCTTCATGTAAATAAACCATTTTCATAATAATATACTTTTCTAGTAGTATGTGCCATTGGGTAATCATAAATAGAAAATTACCATTTTAAAAAATAAGGGCCGCCCCCTGGGATCGTAGGATTCCCTGTACTCACAAACATACCAACAAACCATACATGTAAGGTCACATGAGCCAATTAACAGACAGAGTTGTGTCTTTTGCTTCCACACTTCTTCCTGTTACAGTTAGAGTTGTAGTATTTCTGGTCAGGTGATCTCTGAGGCAGCACACAGACCATCACAAAATGGTGGCTCAAAGCAAGAGATGTAAAAGGACAATATTTACTTAAATATATATTCCAGTTTGGTAAGATTCATTAATATGCCACTTAATATGATATGAATTATCTGTTGCTTAAGTGTTCATTTTGGGGGTATAGTTTTCCTTTAACTTCGCCAGTCAAATATCGAGGGTTAATTAACCCTCGATATTCGACCCTAAGTAAATCTGCCCCCTAAGTGTTGAAAAATGCTAAATTACACACTTTGACTTGAGTAGTTATCATCATCATCATTTATTTATATAGCGCTGTCAAGATACGAGTAGTTGTATACTTAAGTGTGTTGAGGGCATCCTTGATTTAGAACGGCTTGGGGTTTTTATGGCTAAAACTCTAAGCAGTGTCATTCTCTAAGCAGTGTTATTCAGTTGGTTCTAAATGCTTCAAGTTACGTCTTGCATAAAAATTGCATCAATTTGAGGAATCAAAAGCATACTTTTGTGTCTTTATAGGTCCCTGGAAAGACCTCAACTTGAGTGTGTGGTGCAGTTTTGGGCCCTAGTTCTTAGAAAGGATATTTATGAACTGAAGACAGTTCAAGAGGCCTTGCCTTTAAACCAGAGGAACTGAACTTTCATGTGAAGCAGCAAAGGTGGTTTTTCACTATGAGGTTGTAGAATAACCCGCATATCAGTACAGAAACATCAAGTTTTCCCCATTTCTGTAGCAAGTGCAAAGTCTTATTTGCCCTGACCAGGATGGACGTGCCAATCAATATACTTGGCAAAGATTGAGACATAATGTAATCTGTTACAGAGAGAAATTCTAAAACCTGCTAGGGAAAACATAACCAGTACTGGGAGATATGGCTAGAACTAGAAGATACGGTTAGCACTAGATCAATAGGCAACAATTTGGTACCTGAAAAAGAATCAGGAACAAACTACAGTAAATACGCGCCTTAAAGGGGTGGGTTACCTTTAAAACTTTTAGTTCGATGTAGAGAATGATATTCAGAGACAATTTGCAATTGGTTTTCATTCTGTATTATTTTTGGTTTATGAGTTATTTACCTTTTTATTCAGCAGCTTTCCAGTTTGCAATTTCATCAATCTGATTGCTAAGGTCCACATTTCCCTAGCAACCACACACAGATTTGAATAAGAGACTGGAATATGAATAGGAGGGGGTCTGAATAGAAATGTGGGTAACAAACCGTACCGATAACAATAAATGTGTAACCTTACAGAGCTTTTGTTTTAAGATGGTGTCAGTGACCCCCCATTTGAGAGCTGGAAAGAGTTAGAAGATGGCAGAAAATAATTCAAATACTATAAAAAATGAAGGCCAATTGAAAAGTTGCTTAGAATTAGATTCTGTAACATATTAAAAGTTAACGATAAACCACCCCTTTAATTTAGATTGTCCTTCCAGCCTATCAGAAAACATTATTTTAAATAAAGAGGTTAAAAGCTATACAGGTGTAGCACAAACAAATGTGCAAAAAGACGCAGCTAAGCAATAAAAATATTATCATGAAGACTAATATGTTGTCAAGTTAACCCATCTATGTGAAACAAAAAGCAAACTATGTATATGTGTTAAAAAAAAGAGTGCAACCTCCACAATATTGTTCTATAGCTAAAACTTCACATAGTAAATCAAGGGAGAGTATGGGATTCTAGCTATCTCGGACTATCTGAGGAAGATGCATGGTCAGAACTTTTATTTTTTTTTCATGTATTCCCCAGGGCTTTTATGATGGACACAAACACCACAACTGTAGTCAATTAAAATTATTAATATAGTTTGGGAACAGCAACTATTTGATTATAACAGGAAATGGCAGTTCCTGTTTGCTTACCTGTTCTCTCGTTGTACTATAGGGATTAAATTAAGGCCCTCTTAAAGGATGTTGAACACAAAATCTGAGAGCAGGGCTGTCTCTTCACTGGTCAATTCTCTGCTTGGCACAGCAACAACCTTGTTCAGTCTCAATTACCAAATATATACCAATTAGAAACCAACTCAAATTGACCCATTAATGTGGAAAGGATAAACTGAGAGCCAGAAGAATACAATGTCATGCATCTCGGTCTGTATAGCAAGCTAAATCCATGTAACCCAGGCATGACATCATTTTCCCGGAGTCAGGGATAGTAAATGTTAGTACCCAACTTTGAACCCCTTTTCTTTTGCATGGCTGGTAATCAGGCACCACTAAGGTTAAAAAACTTTTAATTTTAAATGGTTTCTCATTTACACTCAGGATGTACATATGAATAGCAGATTCACAAACTGTATTATTTGTACAGAAATGTTAAGTGCTCATACTTCTTCTTATTTTCATGAGATAAGGCTCATATGTCATGGGGAAAAATTTTTTTTCAAAACGAATCAGTTAATAGTGCTGCTCCAGCAGAATTCTGCACTGAAATCCATTTCTCAAAAGAGCAAACAGATTTTTTTTATATTCAATTTTGAAATCTGACATGGGGCTAGACATATTGTCAATTTCCCAGCTGCCTCCAGTCATATGACTTGTGCTCTGATAAACTTCAATCACTCTTTACTGCTGTACTGCAAGTTAGAGTGATATCACCCCCTCCCTTTCCCCCCCCCCAGCAGCCAAACAAAAGAACAATGGGAAGGTAACCAGATAGCAGCTCCGTAACACAAGATAACAGCTGCCTGGTAGATCTAAGAACAACACTCAATAGTAAAAACCCATGTCCCACTGAGACACATTCAGTTACATTGAGAAGGAAAAACAGCAGCCTGCCAGAAAGCATTTCTCTCCTAAAGTGCAGGCACAAGTCACATGACTGGGGGCAGCTGGGAAATTGACAATATGTCTAGCCCCATGTCAGATTTTAAAATTGAAAATAAAAAAAATCTGCTCTTTTGAGAAATGGATTTCAGTGCAGAATTCTGCTGGAGTAGCACTATTAACAGATGCATTTTGGAAAAAAAACATGTTTTCCGATGACAGGATCCCTTTAAATGTTTATTGCAATAGTTCCCCTTTGGAAAATGTGCCTGTTGAAAAGCTCCAATTTTCTCTCTTTTGGCAGACAACAAATCTGTAAACCAGGGTCTGTGGAAGGTCCACTAAATGGACAAGCTGTTTGTGAACAATGAGTAATGACAGGCAGAGTATCTGTAACACTGTCTGTCAAAGAACAGTTAAGGAGCTCTGCAGTGCAGCTGCTTGTGGAACTATCATGATAAAAAGAGACAGATTCTGCACTTCAGAAATAATGTATAATGTATGGTTCCTTGGATGACTGGCAGGGTATCATCTTGAAAATGTAATAGCACAAACTGAACACAGCACATCATAATATATAAGTTTATGTAACCACGAAATTAGTCAGTAGTCATCGTACCAACAAAAGTCACAATTGTTTATTAGTGTGCGATACATACCGGAACACGTTGTGTGTTGCTTCTACATTGAACTTTGGTGAAACAGTTTTGGGGTTTTCATATTTTTGGTTTGAAATAAATATTACAACTCTTCTACTTCTTTTCATAATTCTGCATAAACTGCATTCTGCATTTGCCATAAAATGTATTCTGTTCCTGGTATTTTTCATAAGAAGAGAATGGTTCACATAAAACCTTTAATTTTTTTTAAATTTATTAATTCACAAATTGATGATGAAACTTTTAGCAAAACTAAAACAAGAGTACACTGAATGCGTTGTCAGACCTGTGCTTCGTACCCAGTAAGTACAAAACACATGCGCAGATAAGACAGGTAAGTGATGTGGGCGATGGCCATATCCACCTATGCCGTGTCCTAAAAAGGTGTACTGCTATTGTGTCTTGAGGACAAGTTTCACAGCCACGAACGTAAGGTTGTGGATAACGGAGGCCTGATTTTGTAGAAATTTTCCTACTACATATTTGCTCCACTTTGCAGTTCCTACTTAAAACTAGCAGACTTACTGCTCTTCTCTCTACTCCAGACACGTGGTGCCAGGGCTTCTGGCTGGTGATCTCGAACAACTTGCTGTGTCCAAGTGGTGGCATTCTTGCATACTCCATGTTGAATAATATCCTGCTAAACAATATAAATCATTAGAATACAAAACGCAAAATAGAAAAAAAAAACAAAAAAACAGTTGCTTAGGATTAGCCATTCTATAACATACTAAAAGTTAACTTAAAGGTGAAACAGCCCTTTAAGGGATGGTTGATCCGGTTTGGCATAAATGGCCTCTTTCACAACTCTTTCAAAACATCTGTCATCTTCGCCCAAAATATACACAATGATGTCTTTAACGGACTGTCCCTTTTCCCTTTTTTCTTGTCCTG
This sequence comes from Xenopus laevis, assembly GCF_017654675.1. Classification (NCBI taxonomy): domain Eukaryota; kingdom Metazoa; phylum Chordata; class Amphibia; order Anura; family Pipidae; genus Xenopus; species Xenopus laevis. Next base: position 81,561,477 of record NC_054386.1, read on the forward strand.
AGGAGTTAGCCCTCTTATGACGGCAGCAATGTAGTCTTCCCAATGTACAGATCTGTGCAATCTTCACTACATTGGACAGCAAAGACCACAGACCCAGTCTAGATATCCACAAGTTTTCAAAGCTCCTTTAAGATGCTTGTATGCTTTGTCTTTAGCCTAGGCATTGATTGCCACAGTTTCAGCCCAATGGTGCAAAGTTCTTACAATCCCCAATTTATGTTCCAGATTGTGGTGGGAATAAAACAGCAAACAATGCTTAGTATGAGTAGCTTTCCTATATACTTAAAGATCCAGTTTCCCCCCTCTTTAATAACTATTGCAGAGACCCAAAAAACTGCTTGCTGCCTTTCACATCTTCCTCTGTTATCCACCGAGTTTGTGTGTTCAGTAAAGGCTGGAGCTTTATGTGTTTTAATACTGACCCAAGTGTTATCTACATAACTCAACCAATGACTTAGTGCTGTTCCATTGAAGGTGTTCAAGGCTTTGTCTTTTACTTCTTCCATGTAAAGGTCCGCTGTGACTGTACTACCCTTAAGGGTTTAAATGCTGGGGGATTCCCTACCACTAAGGAACTGAAGAAGCCACTCTGATGAGTGGTGAAACCTTTCAAGAAAGCTCAGAACGTCCAGTTGCTTTCTACAAGATACTGTATATCATGACCTGGATGAATGAATGTAAAGTTGAAAATAGGTTTTTCAGAGCTGACATTAGGTCCCTTTAAGACTGTGGCTGACAGGGGCAAAATATTATTCACATACAGAAGTTAGTGATGTAAAAATGACTTGAGCTGCAGCAACCCAGGAGGCAACAATCAGTCCAGCAATGAAAGAAATCAAGACATAAACTATCCTACATGTTCGGCATGACAGAAGAAAGTGGAGATTTAAGGTAGAACCAGACTATATATCAGGATGGAGGTATCAAGACCTTAGTTTCTTCTGTCTTGCTTCCATGGATGAAGGAAGACAAATCCATAATCCCGAAAGGGGATAATCTAGAAAAATATTTGTATCTCACCTCATGAGTGACTTCTCTGCTCCTGCGAAGTTGTGAATTTCGTTTAGGTAATGGTGTAGCTAATGTTTCACTGAGAAGTTTACTATGGCTGACAACAAAGGAGCCTGAAAGCATAAAACCAAAATAAGTTTACATATCGAACTCAATCTAAAAAAACCCTAATATATTGCTTTTACTATACACTTTGCTGTGTATAATATAAATTATAAATGTTCTTATTATTCACAGGACTAAAAGAATAAGATTTACAGATGTATTTATTTATTCCTATAAACCTTTATACAAGTTAATGATATACTAATACAAAATAATGTTGAGATTAATTTGTGCTTTGTCACATCATATGTCCCGTAAACAGAACAGGTACTGAATTACTGGTGAGTATCCCTGGTCAAACTTACAAACACTCATACTCACTAAGGCTCACTCAGAAATGCTTACAAATAGTGTTTTAAGAACCCATACCCATACCTCTGTAGTGTGTGTCACAAATGATGTTTGACTGAAACAATTATGGCTAAAGCTGGCCATAGATGTTGAGATTTTTAAAAGATCAGATCCTGAGACCACGATCTTCTCAGAACGATCGTACGAATTTACCATCAACTAAAAAGACCAATTTGCCAGGAAAACAAAGGGGAGCTGCCTGCTTGGCCCTGCAAACATAGAGAGATTGCACTGGGACCGACAAAGATTTTTTGACCTGGCCGATCAATTTCCTGACAGATGTCGGCCGAAAAATCGTAAAATGTACGATCGTTCTAATCCCACTAACCGCACGATAATTTCGAAGGATTGGTCGGACTTCCCTAAAATCGGCAAGAAGAGTTGTTGCGTCTATGGGGAGCTAAAGTGTTTCATCTCAACATGGCTATATATTCCACCTTCAACCTGCTAAAGTGGGTATATTCCCCTTTTCAACACTGGTTCAACGAATAGGGTGTGTGCTGATCAGTTGCTTATTGTTTTAATTATAAAATATTCATGGCTTTTGTAATTTCTTGAACTAAACAGGGGAAGGAAAAACTCAAAGTAAGCTACACTACAACTTTCTGGACCTTACAAGATGGTTAAAATAAATAACCAGTTTACAGAGAAGACTTCTGTACAAACAACCCCTGTCCTTCCCCACCTGCCATCTTTGTATGGCTTTAGTGACTTTAGGTGGTTTTCTCAGCCACCAATGCTGCCCAATATATCCAGTCAATAACAAGAATGTTGCACAAGTCCCTGCATGCATGAGATGGATTTCAGCCAGGAATTCAAACACACACATTTTCTGCCCAAACTCTGTGTTGTATGTTCATAATAAAGGGATAAAGTTCCCATCTGTAATGACACACACTGGTTGGCACTGGTCAGAATTAGAGGTTTTTCTGCTCCTCCGGCAGTAACAAAGCCTTGAATACCATATAAGCTTTAAGATAAGGCGACAGAAACTCTTTATACATTATTTTCATTACAAGCCATATAGGTTTCCTTCAGCACCTTCATACACACAAAGAGGACAATATAAAATCCTCTTATATTAGAGCATCTAACCCAATAGCAAGTTAGTGTAAACAAACTAAGAGATACTCTGAGCACTATAAATTAATTTTCTATTTTATATGGCTTCTGAGATATTAGCTGTTTTAGACAGTTTATGACTGCTAATGGCAGGCATTATGCTCAACAGTACTCTATTAAGTGAGAGTGTCAGCAACCCTGTCGATCCACTTTCTCTGCAATTTCTGTATAGTCAGTTAACCCAAGTGATACCGACTTTCTGGGAGTCATTTATCAACACAACAAACATCAAATGTCTGTTTGTTTTCACTGTTCTCCCTTAGGTGACAATCTGTTTTGTAAAAACTAGGTAGCATTGAAAGAGAGATGACACTACTTTAAAGTGTTGATAAGACAACAAGAGAAAGGCTTACACTACTTAATAGAGATGTCAGACAATTTGCAGATGTTAGGCGGAACAAAAATTAGAGCTACAGAAGGAAGGTATCAGTGTGATTAGAACTAAAAATTATGAACACAAATTACTATTTTACAAAGCCTAGGGTGGCAAGAAAAACATGTCATACTGTTTAAGTTATGGGATAAGGCAGCAAAGAAGAGAGGACAATATTATTGACAGTGGTGCATGTGTGTTTCTCTCTCACGGAGGACTATGTACTAGTCTTTAAAACGTTCAATTCATTTAAGAAAGATTGACAATACCACTTTATTTGAGGGCATTCCTAATACTGAGCTGAAACTGCATTATATTGCCATAAATATTACTTTTCCAGTTTAAGAACACACTTTCACTATAAACGAGTATCTGACGGAGCTCTTACCTGCAGCTGGTTGAATATGCCCAGGAGGTGAATCCAGATTATGACTGGTTCGTTTGCTATGCCTCTGACCAAGTTCACTGAGTGCCTGCTGAATTCCCACTGGGTTATGTATCACATGATCTACGCGGTATACAACGTTAGTTGTGGGTGTTGACTGGGGAAGAGGTAAGGAGGCAGGAGCACGTTCTTCATTTGATCTACCCCTGAGGGATAATGAAGAAATACACTGCAATGAAAGATGTTTATTTACTACTTTTTTTATATAGCTCAGTATCACATGAAGATAATTTACCCTTTGTTGCGAGGTGATGGCCAGCTTCTCTTGTCTCCACTCCTGCCAGTACCACCTCCCCTGTTAGCTCTTTGGCCAGCTGGGTGCATTGGTCTACGATTTTGCCTTTCCATGACTGGTCTCTGGCTGGAGAAGCTTCTTTTTGACATATCTCTTTTCTGGTCTTTTACACATGTAACATTTAATGTAAGTGCCGATTCACTGCCATTTTGGACTGGCACTTCACCCCTTTCCTTCTTTTCTGTAAAATCACTGCTTTCTGATGCAGTCTCCCATTCCTCATTTGCCTGGTCTGAATTAGCATTGCAAGGTTCTGGGGATTTAAGTCCTCTACGGGGAACAGCACGTTCCTCTTCACTTTGCCTAGATCTTTGGGGCTGTTCCTGTGCTACTGTAATTTGTTGAGACGGAGTCTGTGCTCCTGCACCATTTCCTGCTCTTGCTGCATTCTCCCTTTCCTGTTTCAACCTTCGAAACCGTGGTGGCTTATCTTGTTGCTGGGGTCTACCATGGTGACGCCTCCTTCGTGGTGGCTGTTGTGGATGCTCCTCTCCAGCTGTAGATGGAACTGCTGAAAAAGCCACTTTATCACTTCTCCTTTCTGGTTTATGTGCCTGTGGTGTTGCCTGGGATGGAGGAAGCAGAGGCTGAGGTGGCTGATATTTAGGATGTGGACTAAAGGTTACCATGGATGTTCCACCCCTTCCTCTTCTGGAGGGCACACCTCTTGGGGTGAATGTACGTCCTCTGCCAGAGTCTTTCCCCTTTTCACGTGGACGCTGACTAACTGAATTAGAAGTTTCTTTTTTCTGCTGGAATTGCACACTTTTGGCCACCTGGTTTTCAGAAACAGCAGGCTCTGTCTCACTTCCAGTCTCTGATCCCCGCTGCCGCCTTCTTTTGGGCACCTCTTCATACTCAGAGCCCTCACTTCTTGTCTCACTAGTGTTGCGTTCACGACCATCTGTTCGTCCAGATGACTTACCATCTACATTTCCATCTTCTCGATAGAAAGGGCTTTCCTTTCTATAGCCCCCACGAAACTCATGACTTCTTCCTCTCCCACCTCTACTTCGTCCAGAATATGCCCCACGGAATCCCCGTCCTCTGGAAAAATACTCTCCTCTTCCACGGCCACGTCCTGTTGGAACCATGGCTACTGATTCTCTAGCAGGAAGTGTAGTACCTGCAATTTCATACCTCCTCCTCAACGGAGATCCAGCTGCCTCCTCTGCCTCCCTATCTGACTGATTAACTTGTTTATTTTTCTGTGACTCTGATGCAACAAGAGGAATTGGACTTGTCTTATTCTCTTGGGTAACTGTTCCCTCTATCCTACCTCCTCTTTTGATAGGTCCTGCCCTACGTTGTGTAGTCATCTGAGCCTGTGATCCAAATTTAGCTGCAGTTTCCTCTTGCCTCCTACTACCCCCCACTCCAGGTCTAGGACCCCATCGTGTCTCTGTTTTGGATTCCCGCCAAGAAAGTGGCTTATGGTAATCTGGCCTGCTAGACTGTAAGGTTCTTTCATGTTTTGGTTCATCCTTGGCAATTTCCTTTTTGTCCTCTTTGTGACGCATACTGGTTATCTCCTCTTTGGTAGGGGCTTCTGGCAAAGGAGGAGCGGCAGCAGCCTCTCTTCTTAGTATGACAGTCTCATCATTCCGTCTACGAGCCTGTGGCAAAGGGGCCGATGGAGTGGATGGCTGAGTAGTAGCTGAATCGGGATGTTTTTGTTCACTGGGCTGAGGAGGAGGGGTTGGCGTAGATTTATGGTTGTGTAGATGGTGCCAGGTATGTTGTTCATCTGTAGAATAATGGTGGCCAAAATGTGCCTGCTGAGCAGTAGCAGCAGAATTTTCTGGATATGTGTTGAAGTTGCCTGAATAAGAGGGTGGCTGAATACTCTGGGAAGCAACCATGCGAGCAGGAGGTGTGTTACTTCTATACAAAAACATAATTAAAATGGGAAAAAGAGGGGTTCATTAAAAAATTAAACATTGACAGACAATCTGCATAATTTTTGAACACAAAGACTATATATGACATCCAGATAAATTAATCTGAGGTATTATTTCCTTTTACCTTATTTCCCTGTTGTTAACCTCTATATTTTGTCGCATAGGTGACATGAGAGGCCTTGCTTCAGGAGGATTAAACATTTCGCCTCCCCATAAAAGTTTAGGGTCTGTAGGTGGCGTTGTCCGTTCCCTCATCAGTGAAGGGTGACGCTCATACCCATCCGATCCAGAGCCACCGCTGTCTGAACGCTCTCGAGTCATCAGTCCTAGCATTAAATAAGAGGGAGTTTGGGTAAACCTGAAGAATAAGATGACCTTTATTATATAATTCAGTTTACAGTGTGAATGCAAAGCCTAAGCCTTTCAGGTTTAAAGGTAACTAATTCTGCCTTTAGTTTCGGAGACTGTTACTGCAGTCAACCCAATAAGCTTGTGAATCTTTTAAATAGGGATGCAACCAGGCCTGGATTTGTGGAAAGGCCACCAAGGCCTGGGCCTAGGGTTGAAGGATTTTAGGGGGTGGCATGCTGCCCAACAACACCCACACTGGATGCGCAGGAGATACAATCATTTTTTTTAATTTCCCATGCTCCAATCCCCATTGCTCAGGTCCCGAGCAATGGGGAATAAAGGGGCGACGAAACGCATTGGGCCTGGTATGTAAATCTGGCCCTGTATACAACAAATCCAGGATTCAGGATTTTTTGACATTATTTGGCTGAATCCATCTATCTGACAAAACCAAACCCTTAAATAAAATCTTTTTCACAAGGAAATTGGGGAGAGAGGGAGGGGCGTATTTCTAGATGCACAGTGCATGGTTCTTTTTACATTTCCTAGCCCTTAATAGCATATGCAAAGCAGGGTTTTGGGTTTGGATTCACTTTGGGATTCCAAACTCCAAAACATTGGATTTGGTGCATCCCTACTTTTACACAGTTTACACTTTATTTTTCTCTAAATAAGTGGATGTTTATAGGTCACAAGATGCACTGAATATTTCATTTAGTATGATCACTGTGGGCATCTCTAACACTGGCTGCGTCTATTGCCTCACTGCCAGTTGGTTCTCTTAAAGTTAAACATCTGATCAGTATTTCCAGAGCAAGGGGCATCTCAGATACACCTGAACCCTGTAAAGGATATTTTCTAAGAAGCACCTTCGATACAAGTCTTCTGTCTGTATGGTACATGTCAGAGAATGACAGAGCATTTAGGAGATACATCTCCAAATTTAGACTAACAGTCCTATTTCTAGAGTAATGTTTCTATACAAGCAACCAAATTGCAGTGTGAAAATAAATACATTTCCATCCTTACCCATACACATTAATAATGGAATAAGAGAAGAGTTGTACACTCTATTTTATGCTTTATACCCTGATGACTGAATAAACCAAATTCTACAAAAAGTACTAGGTTTCAGCTAAATGCCAGAAATCTTGACAAGTACTCAACTCAATTTCTATCCTAACCACTGAGTGGCGAATCAATATTTAGATATTTTCAAATTTATGTTTTCCAAAAACCCTATTAAAATCTGGCAACGTCTAATGTTGTGAATAGGAAACGTATTTTCAAGAATAAATGGAACAACGTGTTTTCAGTGATTATGAAAAACTTTCATCGAGTTTAACTTTTAGTTCCACATAACATACACTTTTTCTTTTGGTGCACACACAAAAAATTCTCCCTCTCCCTATTTTGATTCCATTCACCTGAAGGGTGTACTCCTGCAGTAGGCGTATAGTAGTCCAAGGGTCTTCCTTGCATAAGGCGGGGGTCAATTAAATGCGGCACCATTACCCAGCGAGGATCGTAGTTCACATGAGAAGGTAAGGGTGCAGGAGGTGGTTGTGGAGCTGTCCTTCCCAGTGAACCTCCACTGTACAGTGCTTTCTGAGGAGGCTGTGAAGGAGGAGCTGGAGCCTGTTGACCTGGAGGTCTAACTGAAGCAGAAGGGTTAGGTTCCCTGCTCTGCTGCCACTGCTTCATGAGCTGCTCCTAAGACAAAGAAAATACGAAGAACAGATATTACATTATTACTATTCTTTTAGCACTGTAACATTCCTTGATTTTGTGAGTGATGTTCGGGGACAGGAGTAAGAATGACGGCGATAAGAGCATGCTATGGCAAAATTTCAGGCCATGCCCATTTTGGAAGAGACACCCCCAATAAAATACTCACCATTTTAGAGATACACCCTTAGTAAATATACACATCAATGTAGTGGCAATTTTATGTAAATATCCCAGTACTGATAGCAGAGTGACACAGTGGCAATTTAATATATAATACCTCCAGGAACTCATAGCAGAGTAACAAAATGGCAATTTCATTTACAAGTAAATTATTATATTATACAAAGGATAGAACTGAACGTCAAAGGAAAAGTGTACAGCATGAAAAACTGCAGGCTGGAGGTAAACAGTGAAATGATCCTGCTCAAATAAACACTGAAGACTCCTTGCCTAAGGGTGAAGACACACTGAGCTACTAGTAGCAGCTACTTGATGTAGCTACAAAATGCCAAACAATTACCCTGCCATAGACAGTAATGAGAATTGCCTCTGCTAAAACATATTTTCCCCATATGTAATATAAGGCACTACGTTTGCCCAAGAGCAGTAACCCATGACAGCCAATAAGATTCTTGCATTTAAACAGGTGACTAGTAAATGCTACCTGCTGATTGGCTGTTATGGGTTACTGCCCCTGGGCAAACTTAGTGCCTTTTATTACATAACCCCAAACGTGTCTTAACAAAGCCAATTATCACTATGGTCTATTTTGTAGCCATGACAAGTAGCTGCTACTAGTAGCTCTGTGTGTCTTCACCCTTACTGTTACTTGAAGTGAAGTGGGCACAACAATCTGATCACAATACCATGAATACGGGAAGTCGAACCAAGGACCTCATCATCAAACCGACTGATTTTTAAATGTGGCCAATTTTCAGCCACATACTGATTAGGGGAAGAACATCAGAGAGCCTCGTACACTGATGTTCTTTGGGATCAGGAATTAACAAGAAGTACTGATATGAAAACAGCTACACATTCTTTTTAGTTCCAGAAATAACAAAACCAATAGTTATGTCTTACTTAAAAGTTTTGCTCAATGTTTGTTTAGCACAAGCCCTATTCATTTAGCATTAGGCTTGTGACACATGGGCAGATTCGGGGGCAGATGTGCTTCGTTTTCCAAAGTAGCCTGAAGTTTCCTCGTGAGGCAACTTCGGAAAACGAAGCGCCGCATGAGCTTTAGCGCAGGCGACTTTTCATTATAGCAGACGGGAAGACACGCAAAGGCAGTTGGGGGAGATTGTCGCCCAGAAGAAAAGGCGATTAAATCTCCCCGAATCTGCCTGTGTGTCACAAGCCTTAGAGGTTTATACTGTCCTTTTAGGGTGGTGGCAGAAGGGGAGATAAGTCACCCAGCGATAAATCTTCTCAACTTCGGGCAACTCCCAGAAATGCCTTCCCGTCTGCGATTCGTATTCTTGCCGGTGGGAATGCATTTCGAGATATTAGTCACCCGAATTAGAGAAGATTTGTCGCTGGGCAACTATTCTCCCCATCTGCCACCACCCTTACAGTAATGAGGTGGCTGTGAAAGAGCTGACACAAATGTGGCTGCCTTAATGTTGCAATTTTAAAATGAAATATAAAAAATCAACAATTTTCTCTTCTAATTAAACGAAACTCAGTGCATGATTCTGTGTAAGAAACACCATTAACTGATGCATATTGGAAAATATGTTTCCCTATAACAATATCTTTTAATTCACTGAGGTTGCCTAACAAATTGGCATACCCCAGTCAGTTAGGCTTTCGGTGTCTTTTAAGTATGCTACACAAAATGCTGCATTCTTTTTAGAATACATGATTATGTAGTCAGTTATTAATGTTTCTTGGTGCCCTACTTTAACTGCAGCCATAAAAAGATTTTTTAGAATACTTCTGCAAGTGGTGCAATACCCGCTGACCATGTCAACTGTGGACTCAATACTAAAATACCTCCAGCCCAGATGCCAAGCCCTATTTTCTACAAACTTTGCACTCCTTTTCACACAAGAATAAGCTAACCATACACAGGATTCTGATTTGGCTGATAAAAACCAAGTTGCTAGCTTATTGGCCTGTGTATGGGTCCCAACATCAGGCTGCATATCTATCTATTTAGGCAGATTTGAATATTGTCAGTGGAGAAAGGAATTGAATAGTCTTTGCAGTTCTCTTCCAGCTGGTCTCCAGAGGCCACTATTATGACCTGATCAGTGTTTTGGGAGTGTGGAAGGAAACTGAAGTATCTAGAAAAAACCCACACAAGCATGGGGAAATCATACTAACTTCTTGCATATGGTGCACTTGTTAGAATCAATCCTAAAATCTCAAAAACTGCAAGGCAACAAATATTATAAATGTATAGGAGAGAAATGACTTGTATGTGTAAATTATTTCAAATAAATACATTTTCATTTGTAGTGTTTTCTGGTTTTCAAGAAGGCATTATTTTAGCATAATTCTCAACTCCCTACTTACATTTGACTAAAAAATTTTTCTTATTCCCACAATCTCTAATTCTCATAAATAGATTCTAAATCACAATTGTAATACTCTGTGAGTAGCATTACCTGCTGTTGCCGTTGGAAACGAGGTGGCAGGCTCTTCTGAAATTTAGCATATCCACTCTGTGAAGGACCGGCTGGAGGTGGGCGGCTTACTGAAGGAGGTGCTGAAGGAGGTGCTGAAGGAGGTGCTGAATCTGGTCGAGATGGTGCAGCAACAGACTCTCCTTTTACTTGTGGAACCTCAGGTACTAAAGGAGATATTTCAGGATATGGTATAGATACTGTAGACAGTAAGGCCTCCATTTCTAGGAAAGAAACAACGTTTCAGGAGAAAACTTCAAAGCTATTACTGTTATGGCATTTTTAAGGTTTTAATCTTCCAATCATTAGAAAACACATAAAAGACATATACAAGAAAATAAAGATTTTTGATTACCAATAGCTCAGTAATTCAAACAGGTCTTATGTGCATGTTTCATATATTAAGTGAAAAAGATAACAAGCCTAGTCCTGGGCATATCTATGTGACAGCCTGCATGCACTTTGTGGATTTACATTGAGAACGATAATAGGGGTAATACTGGTCCAGGAAGCCCAACATTGACCTAATCTGGACTGTCTGGACTTCACGTTACAATGCTACTCAGCCTAATTGCTGTGGGCCCTTAGTTACTTGTGCACTAAAGCAGCAAGTTATGATTAGGGATGGACCCAATCCACGATTTGTGATACGGCCAAATACCAAACCGAATCCGATTTTGCATATGCAAATTAGGGACAGGAAAGGAAAAACCTTTTTACTTCCTTGTTTTGTAAAAAAAAGTCACGTGATTTCCCTTCCTGCCCCTAATTTACATATGCAAATTAGGATTTGGTTCAGCCAGGCACTAGGATTTGGTCAAATCCTGCTAAAAACGGGCGAATCCGGAACTGAATCCTGGATTTGGTGCATCCCTAATTGTTAGCATAGAGTAGCAATTTTGTTGTATTAAGAGGAAACACATTTTCTCTTTCATGTAACTATTTATTTGTTGGGGCTAAATCTGAAGGCCAAATAACTTTCTTTGACCACTACAGACGTCTAAGGGAAACTTTGAATTGATTCAACACAGCAGTATTTAAAAAAAGGATATTTTGTGTACTCACCGTTAAATCTCTTTCTCTTCAGTCGCTTGGGGGACACATGGACAGTAGGGTATAGCTGGTATCAGGAGGAGGACACAACAATATGAATAATTAACTAGCTCCTCCTCTGCTGGCTATACCCCCTCAGCAGGCGGAGCCCAGTCAGTTTTTTTTTTACCAAAGTACTCATATAACTCGAATAAAACTTAACCTAAGAAGGCAACATAATGAATAATTACCAGACCATGTCTGATTGGCAGAATGCCCCCTATCCAGGAAGGGAAGCCCTGTGTCCCCCAAGCGACTGAAGAGAAGGAGATTTAACGGTGAGTACACAAAATCTCCTTTCACCAGTGTCTGCTTGGGGGACAGTGGGGACGTACCAAAGCTATCCCCTTGTATAGGGCGGGAAGGATAGGTCTATGTGGAAGATGCCACTGCGGCTTGAAGAACCTTCCTGCTGAAGCGTGTGTCAAAAGTCGCAAAGGTATCGAAATGGTAGAATTTTGCAAAGGAGTGGAATGATGTCCACGTAGCTGCTTTGCACAGCTGCTCAGCCGAGGCTTGATTCCGGAAGGCCCAGGACGTGCTCATCCCCCTGCCTTGACCCCTGGTGGGGGGTGTTTGCCCCCTTGTCATGTATGCTTGTTGAATGGCCTGTCTAATATAGCGTGAAATGGCAGCCTTAGAGGCCGGAGTTCCATGTAGGGGTCCCCCTGGAACAACAAACAGAGCATCTGTCTTGCGGATGTCTTTAACACTATGCAAATAGAACTTGAGAGCTTGTACCGGATCCAGAGAGTGCAGTGCCACTTCCTTAGGGTTGGACGGTGACGGACAGAAGGTTGGTATGGTGATCTCTTGATTGAGATGAAAAGATGAAACTACCTTTGGGAGAAAGTAAGGTATAGTATGAAGTACCGCTCTGTCCTGATGATTGCACAAGCGATGAGCTCTGAAACTCTTTGTGCCGACGCAATTGCTAGTAGGAATACCGGTTTCCAGGTAAGCCACTGTAATGGATTCAATGCCAAAGGCTCAAAAGTTGGATCCTGAAGGGCTCGCAATACCAAGGTAAGGTCCCATGATGGAACAGGTGTTCAAATTGGAGGCGCTATGTGAGCCACCCCTTGCATAAAGGTCTTGATATCCGGGAGGAGGGCTAAGCGCTTCTGGAAAAGAATAGATAGAGCTGAGACTTGGGACTTTAGTGATCCCATCGATAGGCCCATGGATAGTCCTTCCTGTAGTAATTTGAGAAGGTTGGAGATGGAAAAACGTTCGAAAACCTTGTTGTGTCGAGTACACCAGTCCTGGTATGTGCCCCATACTCTGTGATAGGTCTTTGCTGACACAGGTTTGCGTGCTGCCCGCATAGTCTTCACCACTTTGTCAGAGAACCCCTTAATCTTTAGAATGTGGGTTTCAGGAGCCACGCCGTCAAGTTGAGACTTTGTGGCTTTGGATGAAGAATGGGCCCTTGAGAGAGAAGATCCGCCAGCAGAGGGAGGCTCCAAGGTTCCTCTATCGAGAGATTGAGGAGGTCTGAGAACCATGTTCGCCGTGGCCATCTGGGAGCTATGAGGATGAGTGTTGTCTGTTCTCCCTGAAGCTTTCTTAATGTCCTTGTAATAAGAGGGTTTGTTGGAAATGCGTAAGCAAGTTGAAAATCCCACTTTGATGATAGAGCGTCCACGCCTAAGGCTAGAGGATCCCGGTACCTGGCGAAGAACGTTGATACCTTCCGGTTCTGCCGGGTGGCCATCAGGTCCACCTCCGGTACTCCCCATCTTGCTATTATCTCCTGGAATATTTCCTGGTTTAGTGACCACTCTCCTGAGTCTAGTGATTGTCTGCTTCAGGAAGTCTGGTTTGGTTGGCTTCCGCCCAGTGGAAAATGAGCTTGACCTCGTTTAGTGTCCTTCTGCTCCTTGTTCCCCCTTGATGGTTTATGTAAGGAGGAAGGGGGGGGGAGGTAGTCCGTCGTTGAGGGAGAGAGGCATACTTACATTTTGCAGCCCTCAGGTCTCCCTTAGTCTTCCGGCCAGTCTGCTCTCCCCCTGTGAAGGGAAGGAGAGTTTAGGTGGACTGGATGGTAGGTGTTCAGTACACTCTGTTACCCCGGAGACAATCCCACGTAGGAAGATATCGGTCCATACTACCTACTCAGTGTTGGGGTGCCGAATCTCTCCAGGTGTCAGACAAGCTGATTGAATAGGAAACATCCTCCTCCTGACAACACAACAAAAAACTAACTGGGCTCCGCCTGCCGAGGGGGTATTGCCAGCAGAGGAGGAGCAAGTTAATTATTCATATTGTTGTGTCCTCCTCCTACTGGTACCAGCTATATCCCACTGTCCCTGTGTCCCCCAAGCAGACACTAGAGAAAAAAAATAAACAATTATTTAATTTGGTTAACAACGGCTTAACAAAAAGGGAGATTTGTTTTTGTTGTTCAAAAGTTTCTATGTGTTACCAAAAGTTTATAGGAATATACAACTGTCAAGTTTCTTGCTCAAGTAGTTTGACTACACCCATGCTGACCAAACAAATTCAGATGACTATTCTTTGGAATTTGTAAGAGACCTTCTTATGTTAGCACTACCACTTCATTATTTTGAGCAAATGTAAGGACTGTAATGTTTGGGGTTTTTATGTTTGTTTTTAGTTTTGTTAAAAATGCTAAATATGATAAAACTAGAGTGCAATACTTGGATGTCAAGAACTAGCAGAATAAGGATAAATTGGAGTATTAGTGGTTCAGAAAATCAACTAAAAACAACTGCAAGCCACCATCTAAGCAATTTCTTTAATTATTTGCGTTATGCTCAAATGTTGTGTGAATTAACTCAGATCCAACTATTACTGATTAGCAATTAAAAGAGATAGGAGAAAGATTTGCACAGTGGGGTTACACAGATCAGGGAGAATATCAAGTCGTAACACCATTACAAAGGTTAACAACAAAATTATCTTTACTCTAATGTACATAATTGCTGCAAACTATGTCAGTTCATTAAATGGAAACTATCGTAAAAATGAAAATTCAATATTAGCTTCCTCATACTGAAGTAAGAAACTTTCTAAGTACAATCAATTAAAGATTCTGCATTGTTTTTAAATAATCAAGTTTATATTAACTTTTCCTCTCTCAGCATCTGTTTTTCTTCATTCTGTCTTCATGCAGCAGTTGGGTTTCAGATATTCACTGACAGTTAGATCCAATATATCTTATAAAGGGTGGGGGTCCCTTTCCTACCAGATGTATTAGAGCTCACTTAAATAACTGATTCTAGTACAGACAAAATCTAACAAAATAACTGCCTTTTGCACAAATTCTGCATGTAGTGAGACATGATTTCTGGTGATTTTAATAGAGTGAGCTCTACAACATCTTCTAGGCAAAATGAGCTCCCTTATAATATATATTGCAGGGCTGTCCAACTGGCGGCCCACGGGCTCTGTGGCCCCCCACATGCTGTGTCTGTTTACCATAAGTAAAATTTAAAATGTATCACTACAGAGACTAACTGGCCCCTGCATTGTTTAAACCTCAAATTCAGACTCTAATCCCCTGTATTGTTCACACTTGTGACACCTCTATTGTTCACACCTTAAAGCCCTGTACTGTTCACACCTGAGACCCAGACTGAAACTGTCCACATTGTTCACCTGTTCACACCTTATTCAAAATGCTAATGGGGCACCAGCACTGTGTCACTGTATGTAGTACATAATAGACTGATAGCTTTCCCTGTCTCCTGCTCTGTTCTGCCTTCCCTCCCTGTGTGCTGCTAGGGTGTGCCATTCTCTACTTGCCCAGTGCTGCTTGTGTGTGCCATTCTCTGCTTGCCCAGTGCTGCCTGTGTGTGCCATTCTGTGCTTCCCCAGTGCTGCTTGTGTGTGCCATTCTCTGCTTGCCCAGTGCTGCTTGTGTGTGCCATTTTCTGCTTGCCCAGTGCTGCCTGTGTGTGCCATTCTCTGCTTACTCAGTGCTGCTTGGGTGTGCCATTCTCTACTTGCCCAGTGCTGCTTGGGTGTGCCATTCTCTGCTTGCCCAGTGCTGCCCGTGTGTGCCATTCTCTGCTTCCCCAGTGCTGCTTGTGTGTGCCATTCTCTGCTAGCCCAGTGCTGCTTGTGTGTGCCATTCTCTGCTAGCCCAGTGCTGCTTGTGTGTGACATTCTCTGCTTTCCCAGTGCTGCTTGTGTGTGACATTCTCTGCTTGCTCAGTGCTGCCTGTGTGTGTCATTCTCTGCTTCCCCAGTGCTGCTTGTGTGTGCCATTCTCTGCTTCCACGGTGCTGCTTGTGTGTGCCATTCTCTGCTTACTCGGTGCTGCTTGTGTGTGCCATTCTCTGCTAGCCCAGTGCTGCTTGTGTGTGCCATTCTCTGCTTGCTCAGTGCTGCCTGTGTGTGTGTCATTCTCTGCTTCCCCAGTGCTGCTTGTGTGTGCCATTCTCTGCTTGCCCAGTGCTGCTTGTGTGTGCCATTCTCTGCTTGCCCAGTGCTGCTTGTGTGTACCATTCTCTGCTTACTCGGTGCTGCTTGTATGTGCCATTCTCATGTGTTGGGGGGTTGTTGTATTATCCACAGGGGGGGATGAGGCATATGGATTTAAGGGTATGTTTTAACATGACTTCAATTTTTTACATATGACTGATGAGGGATTTCCCTGCAGTGAGCACCAACCATTTGGTTTTTTGGTGTGCTACCACCGTTAATGTGGATACACATCAAGTTCTTGTGGTAACATGTGGTTTACAATGGGTGTGGTTTACAATAGGTGTGGTTTAAAAGGAGGAGTGGCCAACACTGACTTCCATTATTGGCCCTCCACCACATAGGCCAGTAAAATTTTGGCCCTCGGTACCACAGAAGTTGGACAGCACTGATATATTGGATCATTCATCTGACATCCAACTCTTGAATGAAGACAGAATGAAGAAAAACAGATGCCGAGAGAGGAATAGTGAAAATAAACTCCATTATAATCAAATAATCCAAATTGTTTAAAAATGATTTCCTTTTTCTCTGTAATAATAAAACAGTACCTTGTACTGGGATAAATATAATTGATCCTTGATGGAAGCAAAACTAGCTTTTTGGGTTTTTAATGTTTAAATGATTTTCTAGTAGACATAAGGTATGAAGATCTAAATTACAGAAAAGATCAGTTATCCAGAAATCCCCAGGTCCTGAACATTATGGATAACAGGTCCTATACCTGTATTTATAAGATTTATCTTATGGATGAGAATGGACATTCATTAGTGCTGCTTTCCATGATAGAAAAAACTTTAGATGAGGCATGATCTTTAAAAATGGGACACAGACTGGCACAATTTAAAGGGTTTGTTTATCCTAGCGTTAACTTTTAATATGATGTAGATATTCTGAGACAATTTGCGATTGGTTTTTGTGGTTATTTATTTTATTTTTGTTAAGCAGCTCTCCTATTTGCAATTTCAGGACTTTGGTTATTAGGGTCCAAATTACCCTAGCAACCATGCATTGATTTGAATAAGAGACTGGAATATGAATAGGAGAGGGTCTAAATCGAAACATGAGGTTAGGTTTGTGGAGCTTCAAATTATGTGTAGAAGTTCATACCAATACCATAACATCCCTGTGTTCAACAATGTTATCAAGACGTTTGAGAGCCATGCCACTGCAACCAATCTTACAGAGTGCAATTGCATGAGAGAAACAGTTTGAAATCACACTATTTCTAAAAAATACTTAATGAAATGGGGCTTAAAGCAGGGATCCCAACCGCCGGGGCCACGGACACTGGGCCGCCGAGCCCAGCGCGCAAAAACAAGGCCGGCGCGTCCAAACTTGCTGCCGACCCCACCCCCGGTCCTTGCAAAAAAATAAATACATTTTTTTTGCACCAGTCCCAAAAAGGTTGGGGACCCCTGGCTTAAAGGAAAACTATACCCACCGAACAATGTAGGTCTCTATAAAAAGATATTGCATAAAACAGCTCATATGTAAAATCCTGCTTCATGTAAATAAACCATTTTCATAATAATATGAATAGTAGTATGTGCCTTTGGGTAATCATAAATAGAAAATTGTAATTTTAAAAAATAAGGGCTGCCCACTGGGATCGTACAATTCACGGTGCACACAAAGAAACCATACATATTAGGTCACATGAGCCAATTAACAGACAGAGTTGTGTCTTTTGCTTCCACACTTCTTCCTGTTACAGTTAGAGTTGCAGTATTTCTGGTCAGGTGATCTCTGAGGCAGCACACAGACCATCACAAAATGGTGGTTCAAGGCAAGAGATGCAAAAGGACAATATTTACTTAAATTACCAGTTTGGTAAGATTCTTTAATTTGGCACTTACTATGATATTGTTGCTTAAATATTAATTTTGGGGGTACAGTTTTCCTTTAAAAAGAGTCAAGATGACTCCACTGCTGACTGAGAAACATCACAAGGCGTGAGTTCACCGACACACACATGAAAAAGCCATACTCTTTCTAAAAAATAAATAAATAAAATCCCTGTGGACAGATAAAATTAAATCATTCTGGTGATGTAATATTTCTGTTTACAGGAAAAAAACTAAAATTTGCAAAGAAAACAACACTATGAAACAGGGAGGAGATGAGCTGATGTTATGGGGTTGCTTTGCTGCCCCTAGAGCTAGGGTGCTTGGGAGTCTGTGCATGGCATCATGAAATCAGGAGATTACAGAGATATTTTAGTGCATAATATTGGTCACAAAGTTGGGTCTCCATCACAGATCTGTCTTCCAGCAGAACAATGACAGAAGATATTACAATGGTAAGAAACTGGTTACAATGGTTACGGTTAATACAACAAATTTTGACTATTTGGAAGTGGCCAGCAATATATCCAGCTCTATATTCCATCAAACAGTTGGGAGACGGCACCTTACGAAAACTGTGGCAGTTTGTAAAAGAAGAGGGGTTAAAACTGTCAGTAGAGAGATGTCGGCCACTCATTCATGTATACAGGAATAGCTTGATTTCAGTTATTCTTTCCATAGATTGTACTACTTACTATTAAGTCTGGAAATATATGTTAAGCATATATGTGGAAACTTATTTTGCAGTAGATCAATTGATTATAAACTAATCTGTAAATGATGTACATCACACAAATGTCACAGTATACAATACCTGGAGGAGTCTGGCTTCTTGGTTCTTCGCCATCATTTCCTTCAGTTTTCACACTGACAACGGATTCCACCTCTTCAGGTGCAGGCCGGCATTTCATGTCCAAAAGTTTAAGTTTCTCAGCACAAGCAGCTCGCCTCTCATCTTCCATCCTACGTTCCTCCTCCTCCCTTCTTCTTCTTGCTCTCTCTACTGCCTGTGAGATCTCAGAGGAGGATTGCTTCCTACGCTGGCGCCATGTCTCATCCTCATCTTCCCCAGAGGCCACTGCCTGGGGAACTGTGGGTTTCTCCTGTGAAGAAGGACAAGTGTAAGAAATAGCAAAATTAATTTACAAAATCTAAACTAAAAGTGTGGAAACTTTTTTTTTTAGAACATACATTTTCCCCTAAGACAGCAGAGTACCAAAAACTGCAAAAAACATATCTTTGCCCGTGGTATTAATAAATAATAAAAATCAACCTTTAAATAAAAAAAGGTCTTTTGGTTTAAAGTGGATGTGGTTTAAAAAAGGAAGTGTCCAACACTGGCTTCCATTATCAGCCCTCCACCACGTAGGTCAGAAAAATTCCAGCTCTTGGTACCACAGAAGTTGGACAGTACTGGGCTGGAATATAAAAGGAATAAGTGCCCAAACCTCTCAGAATATAGCCGTGCCTCCAAGCATGCTGTTATTTAGGAAGATGCTCTGGATAGGAGATCAACTCAGGGGGAAGACAGGGGGTATCTATACTATGAAAAGTTATTGAAATCTTAGTTTATTAGGGAATAGTGGCATGTTCTGGACAATGTCATATCTCTTTAGAATGGCAAACTGCCTTTACTCAGTAAGTTATAGCCTTCTTACCTTTTGCTCAGGCTGTGGCCCACGGGGTGTCGCCTGGGTCCTTTGCAGAGGAGGTGCAGGTACAGCAACTGTAATTACAGGCTCTTGGCCTTGGTTTCCCTCTGTCCATGCCTCCTTGGCTGATGGGGGCTTCTCATCTGCAGGTGCACCCTTTCTAACATCTGAAGACTCTTCCACCTTCTTTGGTGGTGTTATAGAGGAATCAGTTTTGAGACCTTTAGTCTCTCTAGTACAGAGAAAGATTTTAAAAAAAAAACTACCGATAGCTGAAGGGAAACTATTATGTAGGTCTAAATATACTGCATAAAACAGTTCCTATATAAATCCCTGTTTTATCTAAGTAAACCGTTTTCATAATACTATACTATTCAATAATATGTGCCACTGAGAAATCCTAAATAGATGATTGACATTTTAGGTACTATGGGCTGCCCCCTGGGATCACACATTTTACAGTGCATGCAAACCAAGGGGGCACATACATTTTTTTTAAGGTCACATCAGCTAATTAATAGACAAAGTTTTTACACCCACACTTCTTCCTGTTACAGTTAGATCTACATTTCTGGTCAGGTGATCTCTGATGGAGTACACAAACCAAGGAAAATATGGTGACCCAAGGGAAAAGTTGTAAAAGGGCAATATTTACCGATATATATACTGATATATATATATATATACATATATATATATATACACAAAAACAAAGAATAACCTAGTTCTTATTGATGTCATCAGTTATAATTGAAGTTTAGCAATTTCATTTCTGTCACTTGACTCACAAACTTGTGTATTATAATTAAAGTCACCTTGGAGTTCCATGACCTTTATAAAAGCTCTCAGTCTTTGGCCTTGTGCTTTTATATGGTCAATGGAACTCCTCAGTGACTTAAAATATCCTTTTTATCCTTTGTAAAACATTTTACAATTTTATTTATCTATAATAAATAAATAAAATAAATATAATAAATAGATTTTTGTACTTACCGTTAAATCCTTTTCTCTTGTCCTACATTGGGGGACACAGGCACCATGGGGATGAAGATCCTGTTGCTTGGAGAAAGGACACTAAAAGGTTAAAGTGGCTCCTCCTCCTCCTGCTCTGGGCTTCATCCCCGCCTACCTCCTCAATCCTCAGTTTTCTGACCGAAGAAGAGATGACGAGCCCTACCAATTGCCCATGTGAAGAGAAGGAGCACCTCCCCAATGCAAGCTAAGCACGGTATGAAACACCTGCTGTTTGAAATTGTTGGTATTTGAACAACAAAAATTATATAAGATATTACCTGATCAATATTAACATGAACGAATACAGGGAGGGAAGGCCTGTGTCCCCCAATGTAGGACAAGAGAAAAGGATTTAACGGTAAGTACAAAAATCTATTTTTCTCTTGCCTAGATTGGGGGACACAGGCACCATGGGGACGTCCCAAAGCTACCCATGAGGGCGGGACTTTTCACCCCTAGTGTTCAGGGAATAACCCCCTGCAACACTTTCCTGCTCGCTTCGGCTGAGGCGAATCTATGCACCTTGTAGAATTTGGAAAAGGTGTGTGTGGATGACCACACTGCAGCCTTAAAAACCTGTTCTGCAGAAGCCTGGAGACGAACCACCCAAGAAGTGCTGAGTGAAGAAGTAGAATGAGCTGAACCCAGAAGGGTGTGGCCTTACCTCGTACCTCATAGGCCTTCAAGATTGTTGACCTAATCCATCTTGCATTGGTGGCCTTAGATGCCTTAAGGCTTTTCCGTGGTCCTTCTGGTAAGACAAAGAGGTTGTCTAGCTTCCTTCTACTCTTGGTAGCCCTGGTGTATGTTCTGAGAGAACGAACCACATCTACGTATGTAACTGTTCCAAATTTGTCTTTTGTTCAGGTCAAAATGAAAGAACCACCAGGTCCTGGTTAAGATGGAACTCCTTAGGAAGAAATCCAAGGTAGGTCTCAACACCGCCTTGTCCTTTTAAAAAATCAAAAATGGTGGACGACAGGATAGAGCTGCTAGTTCTGAAACTAGTCTAGTCGAAGTGATGGCTAATAGAAAAACTACCTGAAGAGTCAGCAGAGGTAATGGAATTGAGCCAATGGCTCGAGCGGTTGCTCCTGCAATACAGAAGGTTCCATATTGAGATCCCAGGGAGGGATTGTATGACGGTATGGAGGTATCATCCTCAATGCTCCCTGTAGGAAGGTCTTGATGTTGGGCAGCATTGCAAGCTGCTGCTGCTGAAAAAGGATAGATAAGGCTGATACCTGAACATTCAGTGAGCTGAGTGCCAGCCCTTATTTCTAAACCCTCCTGAAGGAATAACAATAGGCTACTTTCGTCCCAGGACTGTGGGTCTTTGGCTTTAGATTTACACCAGGATATGAATGTCCTCCATACCCTGTGGTAGATGCGTGCGAAGACGGGCTTTCTGGCCCTTAGTAAGGTCGGTATGGCCTTTTTTGGAACTCCTGATCTGGCTAGGATTATGGCTTCAAGTGTCATGCCGTTAAATCCAGCCATGGTGAACTCGGTGGAGGATCAAGTCCCTGAGATGACAGATCCATTCTGTCTGGAAGGTGGAATGGTGCGTCCACTGATGAACTTATGAGCTCTTCGAACCAAGTGTGGTGTGGCCAGTAGGGTGCCACTACAACTGTTTCTACCCTTCTTGATTACCCTTGGCAGAAGTGCCAGTGGTGGGAAGACATGCTAGGTGAAACTGCCACGGAACCACCAGTGTGTCCAATGCTAGGGCCAGAGGGTCATTGCTTCTTGTGAAGAACCTCGTAAGCTTGTTGTTGTACCTGGATGCCATTAAGTCTACTTCCGGAGTGCCCCACCTTGCCAGAATCAGTTGAAAAAACCTCTGGTTGTAGGCTCCACTCTCCCTGATCTAAGGTCTCTCGGCTGAGAAAATCTGCTATCCAGTTGTCCACTCCAGGGATATGAACTGCGGAGATAGCTGGTACCGTGTTTTACACCCACAGAAGAATTTGCTGTGCCTCTGCGAGGGCAGCTTGACTCCTTGTGCCTCCTTGGTGGTTGATGTAAGCCAACGCTGTCACATTGCCCGACTGTATTCGTACAGGTAGAGCTTAAAGTCTGCTTGACCATTGGAGCAATGACAGGTAGATTGCTCTTAATTCCAGGATGTTGATGGGGAGTAGTTCTTTCTGTGACCAACGTCCCTGTACGGTTAGGTCTCCCAATACTTCTCCCCAACCTTGTAGACTGGCAACTGTTGTGATGACTGTCCACTGGTGATTGGGGAAGGGTTTTCCTGACGGAAGTGTTGTTGGTCAAAGCCACCAAGTGATAGAGGTTCAAACTAGTTCTGATAGGGGAATCCTGCAGTTTAGGTTCACTCAGTTCCTCCTCTGGTGTTGACCTTTGTGAATAGCCTTTGCGTGGAGGATAGTCTGAAGTAGAGTGCCAGGGATTGCCATGTTCTCCTGCCACTGAAAAGTGAAGGACCCAGTGGTGGTTGGGATGTATGGGGACATGGAGGTATGCATCTTTGATGTCGATCACTGCCCTGAAATCCTCTATGTCCAGGGACATTAGGACTGACTGGATGGATTCCATTTTGAAGTGGTGCTTCTTTACATGGTCGTTAAGTGCCTTTAGGTCTAGCACCAGGTGAAAAGATCCATACTTTTTGGGTACTATAAACAGGTTTAAGTAGAAACCGAAGCCCCTTTTACCTTTGAGGGACCGCCATTACTACCACGGAGGCAGTCAGGGCGTGTGGAACCCCTTGGCACTCTGAGTGCCTGGTTTCTGTGGTAGGGAGCCTTGAGATGGAAAATCACCTCGGAGGTAGCTGAGCGAATTCTATGAGATAGAAATGATCTGTAGGACCCAGGGTTCTAGTACTCTATGCCGTCACACCTCCCGAAAGTGACTTAAGCGTCCGCCAAAGGGTTTAGCTTTCAGGGGTGGGCACCTCCTCATGCGGAGGCTGTTTTGTCCTGTGCGGGCTTAGGTGCTGCTCTGCTTCCTGACCAAGAAGTGCTCTGCCTTGACTGGAATCTGGGGCGGGTCGGAGCTTGTTGCTTTTCATGTTGGGACCTCTGGCTCTGTAGCTTGAGAATTTACCTTCTCTGTTCAGCACCAAAAAGTTAAAAAGTTTTGATTTTTTTTTTTTTTTTTTTTTTCCGAGAATGGGAGACCAAGCAGAGACCACTTCAAGGTAAGATCTGTTGACCAGTTTTTTTAGCCAAAGGAAACGTCTGGCTGCAATGGATTATGCCGAAGCCCTTGTGACGAGCTTAGCCGCGTCCAGGACTGCTACGCAATTTATATATATATATTTGTGTAAGCTATCGGAGCTAGAAAGAGGTCTGTGGAGGGGTCTTCTGAGCCATGAGTTGGGCCACCTGTTCCACCCAAACTTCCATTGACCTGGATACCCATGGGGTGGCAATAATAGGTCGGAGAGTTCTGCCTGCTGCTGTAAAAATCGACTTGCAGAAACCCTCAAGACGTTTGTCGATAGGATCATTAAAGGAAGCCGCATCGACTACTGGAATGGTGGTGGTTTTTGACAATTTAGAGACCGGTGGGTCCACTGCTGGCGGTGAAGACCAAGGTCTGTAAAGTAAAAGGATAAGTTTGAGTAAAGCGATGGAAAATTGGACTCTAAGGTCTGGCGTTTTCCATTGTGCTTTAACAATGTCACCCAGCTGTTCATAGGCTGGAAAGACACAAGAAGACTTCTTTTGTCTCTAGAAAATGTTATTGGTTCGCTCTGCTAAAGGTGGGGTGTGCCTGAATCAGGCTCTCGACCTCTCATTGTGATCTAGGGGTATCCTGATCCTATTCATCTGCGGATAGGATCTGTCCCTCTTCCCAATGCCTCTTCCTGTTCATCAGGCAAAACAGGTGGGGAAAGGGGAGGTCGCTTTGTGGCCGACTGCTGAGTGACCGGCCTGTAAGGGCTCTGTAGATAGATGCTGTAGGACCTTATCTAGAGTCTCTGGAATTCTGGCTAGGTTTTGTAGACCCGCTAGAGATAGAGCGCACACCAATTCAGAATCCAAGCTCGTTTGATTAGCCGTAGCTGTCGCAGAGCTGGCTGGTAGGGCTGTGTGGGATTGTAATTGTGCAGTGACTGCTGCAGTCTTACAGGCTTCACATATTGGCTCAGCCAAAACACTAGCAAATTTAGGTCAGCAAGTAGCCCATGCCAAATACATGGTGGTACATGCAGTTGCCTGCTTGGGAAGGGACTGGTCATCTGTCCTGCCCGTCATGGCTATACTATGTAGTGCCACCCAGTAAGTAAAGATATTGGGGAATATTAGGAGAGTCCAGAGCAGTGAATCACTTCTCCCTTAGAGTGCGATCTGTGGAGACAGAGGGAAGTAGTGAAAAAAAACCCCACAGTAGGTCCCATAGAGAGAGGGAAGTGTTAATCCCCTAGAGAAAGAGTAAGGGAAGCTTAACTACCTATTCACCAAGGTAGGAAGAAATGGTGCCTTGTTCTTCTCTGTGAGAGACAGTGAGGCTGGAAACGCTCAGTACTGGAGAGAGATGCGGATCCAAAATGGCTGCCAGAGAGGTTTCCCGGGCTTTGGTATAGTACCTTAGTAAGATGGCGCCCGTGAGGCGCGTGTGCCGTGACTCGTGCACAATGAAATAGACGCAGCGCCAGATGGTGGCGCGAAAGGTCGCTGGAAATGGCACTGAGTCTATAAAAGCATTGTTAGCATTCTGTTCCATAGAAAATATTACTTAATATTGATTCATGAGAAAATGTATATTGTAACCTTAACATAAATATCAAATAAAAAGCATGAAACAGAAGGGTGATTTAGACAAACTGTGTGTTGACAGTGTCTTGAGATCTACTGATGACCAGCTAAAGGTCTACTGGTAGATCCCAATCTACCTTTTGGACATCCCTGGCCTAGGGAAATCTTTGTCAGAGATAAGCAGTGAAAGTCAAACTAAATGCCTAGGGAAATCTTTGTCAGAGAATAGCAGTGAAAGTGAAACTAAATGCCTAGGGAAATCTCTGTGAGAGAATAGCAGTGAAAGTGAAACTAAATCTCTTTCTGCAGAGCTGACAGGCAGCATGTAATGGGGGGAGGGAGGAGGGAATTGACTTACCTCCTTGTGCCAGCCAGGAATGCTCAATAAAAGACATACCCTCCGTCGTGGCTACTGGTGCAGCCTCCGGAGAGCGGGAACCAGTGCCCAGGGTAGTGTGGGGGGGAGCTCCCCAGCCTGCAGCCTCCGTAGAGCGGGAAGGCTATAGAGCATCTTCAGATCAGAAGTCCTTGGCTGGAGGGGTTCTGGAAGAGAAACACTGACCCCAGTAGTGGCATGATACTGAATAAATCTGTACCATTGCTCCCAGCCACGAAGTGTCCATCCTCCTTCTGAGGACACTAAAAGAAAACTGAGGATTGAGGAGGTAGGCGGGGATGAAGCCCAGAGCAGGAGGAGGAGGAGCCACTTTAACCTTTTAGTGTCCTTTCTCCAAGCAACAGGATCTTCATCCCCATGGTGCCTGTGTCCCCCAATCTAGGCAAGAGAAATATATTTATATAATCCAATTTGGTAAGAGTCTTTAATAGGCCATTAATATATTAAAATATATAATATATAATATATATTATATATATATATATATAATATATAATAACATTTCAAGCCTCATTAAGCAAAAAATGCTTGTCTTTTTATTGTGGTCATACAATACCAAATACAGCAGGGCGAAATTGGGCAGATCCCGAAGACTTAAAGATTGGAATATATAAAGGGGACCACAGAGGCTAGTCTGAAGTTTGTGGAAATAATGCATTGTGGGTAAAACAGCTTAAAGATTCTAAGAAAGGAACCAATGAATATTCTTAAAGAAATATAATAATCAAGAGAGGGTAAGATAAATATAACTCTAAAGAGGTGTCAAACATTTGCAGTTGGCCAGTTTACGCATTTTTTTGTTGAGAATGAAAGATTATATTTATACTGTATATATTTTCCCTTTTCTGATAAATTCTGCAACATTGTGGCTCTTGTTCTACACTTTCAGTAAGGTGTTTTAAACAATGATAAGCATAGTTTATCAGTTTTGGGTAGCAGTAAAATGAAAAAAATCTGCACTGTTATATGCAATTGTTCTTTAAAGGTAAACTGTCACTGCTATAAACTGGCACCCAAACGCAGTGGCTGCTCAAAGGGGTGGTTGACCTTTAAGTTAACTTTTAGTATGTTGTAGAATAGCCAATTCTAAGCAACTTTTAATTTGGTCTTAATTATTTATTTTTTACAGTTTTTTAATTATTTGCTTTCTTCTTCTGACTCTTTCCAGTTTTTAAATGGGGGTCATTGACCCCATCTAAATGCCCTGTAAGGCTACAAATGTACTGTTATTGCTACTTTTTATTACTCTTCTTTCTATTCAGACCCTCTCAAATTCCAGTCTTTTATTCAAATAAATGCATGGTTGCTAGGGTAATTTGGACCCTAGCAACCAGATTGCTGAAATTGCAAGCTGGAGAGCTGCTGAATAAAAGGCTAAATTTACATTTTGCTACATTTAGTTGATACATTTCTCAGCTCTAGTCAGAGCTACAAAGGAACATGCAGGCATTAAAGGAGGAAGCAAAGGCACTAGGCAAAAAGGCATTAGAGATTTACCTTTTTTCTTCCTCATCAGTCTCTTTCCCATCCTCATCATCACTAAATTTGAGCTTTTCTGAATAATCAACCTCTTCATGTGCCCCTAAAAAGATGACACACGAAATAAACATAAGTGATGTTCCAGCTAAGATAAACTAAACCTAAAAAATTTTTTTAAAAAAATTGTACCTGCCCAGCCATCATCTGCCTCTTGATCAAGTTCATCAAACTCCTTAAGATCATCCTGTTTCAAAATGGACGGACGACTCAAGTGCTCAGGCATTCTGGGAGCTGCTGATGAGACACGAGGTGCTGCAAGACGTGGGAACCTATATAAAGATACACAATTCAGGACAGGGACAAAAGTTATGGGCTTTGGAGAACAAAGCAGGGAACACTGAGCAGTTATTTCTTTAAAACATGTTCCTGTACTTGTGTAGGACATTGGGTCTAAGATGTTGGGTCTAGTTCCTGACCGAACTGGAATCAGGCAGGCCTGGCTCTAACCTCATGTCAGACTGATATAGATAGTAGAGAAGGGTGGGTGTGGAGACTTTTAACAATTTTGTAGAAGTCTGTAGTGATGAAACATTATGAGCAGCAGAGTAGCTGTACAAGGTTACATCACTAATTATCATTACTCACAGGCAACTATGCTATTGTAAGTACTATACATGAGCCGTGTCTAAATAGAAATACATTTGGCTATTCGTGTCTGTACATTAATCTAATCTGTGCATCTGTTTGTATAATATCTCAGTTAATGTCAGTTAAGACAGCCTTAGACAGCTTATCTATAATATATTTTTTCATAACTGCAACACACCGATAGTTGTCCTCATCCGGAGCCAAATACAAAGTATTAGGAAATAATGAATAAGGTGTCCAGGGAGGATGCTACTGAATTTGAAATTGCATAATGTAAAAGAAACAACACACCAAAATAAACTTACAAGCTAGTCTACTTAAGGTACAATATGATTTGATCAAGACCATTTAAAGGAACAATCATACCAAAAATATGATTTGATCAAGACCATTTAAAGGAACAGTTATACCAAAAATAAAAGTGTTTTAATGGAATGGAAATATAATGTACTTTTGCCCTGACAGGTAAAATTGGTGTTTTTGCTTTATAAACTCTACTATAGTTTATATAAAGAAGCTGCTGTGTAGCCATGGGGGCAGCCATTCGAAGCTGAAAAAGGAGAAAAGGCACAGGTTGCACAGCTGATAATAGATAATCTCTGTAGTATACAATGGAATTCTTTAGAATTTATCTGTTATCTACTGTGTATCCTGTGATTGAATGGTTGCCCCTGTGGCTACGCAGCAGCTTGTTTATATAAACAATAGTAGTGTTTCTGAAGCAAACATACAGCTTTACCAGGGCAGGGCAACACTACATTATATTATCATTCCGTTAAAACACTTTAATTTGGATGTTACTGTTCCTTTAAGTCACTAAAAACAAACAGTGTTGCAAAAGGAATAATGTCCAAATAGTGATACCTTGGGGCATCTGGTCCATGAAAACGGAAGGCCCCCTGTGGCCCAAAGGGAGGGGGAAATGGCAAGTATGGAGGATACATCTGAAAGAGAAAAAAATCAATGGTCATAATAAAAAACAATAAGCCAAAAGAGTCAGCATAAAATTCAGTTTTAGAACAAAATATGTACCAAGTGAAATACTTACAAACGGTGCCAGCATCCCCCGATATTGAGGGAACTGTTGGGGTGTGGGTTGAGGCAGCCCTGGGCGAGGGGCTGTCTCACAACTGGGGGGGCGTCCCATATCTGAAGGTGGCTCTCGGCTTTCACCATCAAGGGAGCTCACAGCCAATCCCCCCCTCCCACCCCCATCCCTCCAATTTGTTGCATCTACAGAATAAAATGAAAAGGGGGAAAGTTTAAGTGACAGGTTACACACACACATACATACATGCTAGACCAGGGGTCAGAAACCTTTACTGTCGAAGGAGCCAATTTGCCCCCTCTTTCACTAAAGAAAAATAGTCTGGAGCCGCAAAACATAACACCGCTTATAAACTTTTAAAAGTTTTAAGCCTACTTTGAAATAAATTAAACACTGAATAGCCCTATTAAATGCTAGAGTTCTCATCTGTTTAAAGGCTAGGGCTATATTTAAAATATGTATCACATCCACGTCTTTAGCCCTCGCACCTTCTGCAGCTGGACTCTGGAGGCTTCTCTCTTGTCTTGAGTGTGCGACCACGGTAAGGACCATGATGAATCATCTTGCTGCGGCTCGGTCTTGCCTGGGATGTCTATACAACCCTCACACCTGCTGGCAGCTTTTTGAGCTGCCAGCAGGTGCGAGGGCTGTATAGACGACGTGACAGGCAAAGCCGCAAGACGGAGCCACATCAAGCAGGATGAAGAGCCACATGAGACTCTGGAGCCGCGGGTTGCCTTACCCCTGTGCTAGACACAATATTACTCTCATTTCTAATAAATAAACTTATATAAAAGCACTGTCTACTGCATTTTTAATTGCTCACTTTGGGGGCGGAGGCTTGGTCCTGGCCCATACGACACAGCGGAGGTGCCCAGGTCGTGCCCACTTTTGTCCTGGTCCCCAGCAGCCTGCAGGGTTGGAAATTCCTCGCGAGAGAATGGCGACAGTTGGCTTGATGCCTTTCCACCTGAGATCATTGAGACGGAAACATTAAAAAAACAAGTTGCACAAGAAGTGAAAAAGAAATAAATCCAGAATGCCTAATTAAGAACAAAATCTGCATCCGTTAAAGTCCAGGGCGGCGGGAAGGCACTTGGAGCGATTCATTTTCTGAAGTCGCAACTTCGGGCGACTAATCTCCCTGAATCTGCCCGTGTGCCCTGACCCTAAACAGCGAAAAATATCTCCGTGTTTGATAGGATAATACATAGGACTTGTTTCAAACATACATTAGTTGTATAAAACAGTACAATTTGAAACCTTTAGATTATACTTGATAAGGTTGTCAGAAGGGAGTTGCTAGGATTTGGGTTTCTGTAATAGCCCAAAAAGACCAGATTACCAACAGGCCTTTAGCAATGAAGATCTGTGTCTCCAAAGATACCTCTAGCTGCTTATTTTCTGTTGATTCACACCATATGTGCCTGGCTACATTAATCTATGCTAAGAAACAGACTCACGATATACATTATGAGTAAAAATGTATGTATGTATGTAAAAGCAATGCACACCACAGGTCTTAAACATAAAAATGCATTTAGTATATTATTAACATGAATTTATTTAGAGTGCCAACAATTTGCGCAGTGATGATTTGTGGAATGCAGTGACAAATCTTCTCTTCTTCGGCAACTAATCACCCTGAAATGCCTTACCACCGGCGATTCGTGTTCTTGTCGGCAGGAAGGCATTTCTGGGAGATTAGTCGCCCGAAGAAGAGAAGATTTGTTACTGGGCAACTAATTTCCCCCGAATCTTCAAGTGTAATAATGTAGTTATACTGGGTTATGTGATAAACCTGGTGTTCATAAGGCTGCAGATTACCATGTAAAATCATATTTAAAACAGAATAAAAAAACGGTTTATAAGTAGCAATTTCCTCCTAAACCACTGGTTTCAATTACCATCTCCTTGTAACCCATGTGTGACACTGGCCTGTGCCCAGGTCTTTACCACGGCGACGACTGGAGCTGGAGGCTGAAACAAAGAGGAGGGACAGAATTGCTGTAATAGATGCAGATAATTTTTTAAAGGAAAACAACACCTCCAAAATGAATACTTGAGCGACATATAGTTTATATCAAACTAAGTGCATATTAAAGAATTTTATCAAATTGGAATATATATTTAAGTAAATATTGCCCTTTTACATCTCTTGCCTTGAACCATCATTTCATGAGGGTCTGTGTGCTACTTCAGAGATCACCTGACCAGAAATACTGCAACTCTAACTGTAACAGGAAGAAGTGTTGAAGCAAAAGAAACAACTCTGTTAATTGGCCAATGTGACCCTACAAGTATAGTTTGTTTGTGTGCCCCCAGGGGGGCTTCCCTTATTTTTCAAAATGGCAGTTTTCTACTTATGTTTACCCAATGGCACATACTACTAAAAACTTATTTTATTATGAAAATGGTTTATTTACATGAAGCAGGATTTTACATATGAGCTGTTTTATGCAATATATATTCATAGAGACCTATATTGTTTGAGGGGTATAGTTTTCCTTTAAGAAAACATTTAATTTAGTACTTTTTCAGACACACTCATCTGTGTGCACACATCTTTTTTTCGTAAAAGAAATTGGAGGCAATCTGGCATGTAGGGTGATATCTTTCTTCTGCCAGAGTCTGCAAACATGCAGGGGTCCACAGTATTATGAAATGCCTGGGCAACTGTTATCAAATACTAGGGTCACTGCGACATACATTGCTGGGGTCGCTGTGTCATATATTGTTGGGTTCATGAAGTCACTAAACACTAAAGTCAGAGTCATATACTGCTGTGGCCACTGGGTCATGAAATACTGAGATCACTGTGTCAAATGTTGCTAGGGCCACTGCACCATGAAACCGTAGAAGTAATGACAGGTTATCACCTCTTGTGAAACTGGGGGATGTTTCGGCTGGTTTGATGCAGGCGTCTGCATAACCGGCTGTGGCTGCGACTCCGGCTGCACTGGTGGAGAGACATCGGAACTGAGAAGGGAAAAAGCAAAATATATTGGACAATGTTTTTTAAATAAATATAAAGTTAAATGCACTTTAAACTGTGATTAAGGTTTGTATTTATAAAGGTTGAAAAACCATGCCAAGCAAAACCTCTTCATCACCATGGTATATTTACACCACTTTAACTTAAAATCACATGTTGCTATAAAGATGCAATTGTGATACATTAGATCCCACCTTTTACATTTTTTTTTAGGGGGCCAGAAAAATTTGTAGTCAAATGGAAAAAGCTGGTGTAAAAAGAAGTGTTAGCTTACTGCAAAAATCTGGTACGGAGCACTGCTACTTTTTATCCAAAATGTATTTCCTCCGTGAAATTGTCCCACTGTATAATGGTCTCACCTGCACTACTTTCTTGCAGTGATCCAAGTATAGGAGAAGGAAGAGGAACTCCAGCAGTATTACTGCAAGCAACTTTTTATTCCAGGCAGTGGTTAACACAACATGTTTCGGGTACAATACCCTTTATCTTGCAGTCTTTAGTGGTGCCTTAGTTACCTGGATGCCTGGCTGGACATGAACCAATTTGCAGGAAAACAAAACAGTACTCACATTAAACTAAGGGGCCTCTTTACTAACAATCAAATTGCATTTTTTTTTCCTTGTTTTGTAAAAATTAGAAATTTAATGCCTAGCTTTGCCCAGTAAAAATTCTCACGGTGCTATAGAAATCAATTTGTTGTTCGGCGACTAAATGCAGGCGACAAGTCGTTGGCGCGAATATAATGGGGGTGATAGAAAAGTCACAGTTCCAAACTACACAACATGTCGGATGAAGATGCAGCGTGCGGCGTTCACATCCGACGTCGTGTTGTGTGTATTTATAATCTGCAATGTTTCTATCACTCACATTATATTCGGCACCTCCAACTAGTCGCAGCGCAACAAATCGTTCGGAATCATCCCGTGGAGTTTAGTCCTTAAAGGTTTTTGGATCTTTTTTGTCCATTTCATATTCATATTTTTTACTCGCATCATTTAGCACTTTTTTTTTCATTCAGACTTTTTATATTAATATGTACAGCTGATAACAGATGAGCTTGGTAGTAGTACACAAGAGGGTTACTACATAGAGTATCTGTTATCTAATGTGTGTTCTGTGCTTGAATGGCTGCCCCCATGGCTACACAGCAGCTTGTTTATATAAACTATAGTAGTACTTATCTGTTCTCTACTGTGTATCCTGTGCTTGAATGGCTGCCTCCATGGCTACACAGCAGCTTGTTTATATAAACTATAGTAGTACTTATCTGTTCTCTACTGTGTATCCTGTGCTTGAATGGCTGCCCCCATGGCTACACAGAAACTTGTTTATATAAACTATAGTAGAGTTCCTAAAGCAAACACCAGTTTTACCAGTGCAGGGAAACAGTACATTATACTGCTATGTCTTTCATTTTTAGATGTTACTGTTCCTTTAACCATAAACTCACCTCTTTGGCTCTTGTGTATCCTGCTTGCTTGCCCATCCTGATCCGTCTTTGGGTACTAATGAGACATTGGGGTCATTCCCTTTGTTTTCTGCTTTTAGGCTAGGAAGATTGGCAGGGGGAGGCATACGCCGGGCAACAACAACTTTTCCGAGACTTTGGAGGCCATGGCGGGGGGTGACTTGAAAAACAAGAGCAATAACTATTCGTACCTCTTTTACATAGACTGAATAAAATTAT
This sequence comes from Xenopus laevis, assembly GCF_017654675.1. Taxonomy (NCBI): domain Eukaryota; kingdom Metazoa; phylum Chordata; class Amphibia; order Anura; family Pipidae; genus Xenopus; species Xenopus laevis. The sequence goes on from NC_054386.1 coordinate 81,594,842, forward strand.
GTCAAAAAGGGGAATTTTTCCCCCAGGCAGAAAAAGTACACCACTGCAAACACAAACCATTACTTATATACATTAAAATGCATTAAACTTTTATTTTTGTGGACTATAAATAAATGAACCGTAACAAATATACTCTGGTTACACCAAACACCAATAAATGCACATTTGCATATAACAAGTAACAAGTTATCATAATCTCTCTGCTGTTGCACATTGTATTTATACCTCTGCTGCATTCACAATACAGGATAAAAAAAAATAAGCAATTTGCTCATAGTGTATACTGAGACTGCAACATTCACAAAATATATCAAATACAGATTACATATTCATATTATTTATTTGCACTTTTGGTTACCCGTTTATACTATTAGAGGCACATTTATCAAAGGCCGAATTTCGAATTCATTTGAAACTCCCATAAACTCGAAATTCTACCGATCAAAATGTATTAATAAAATCAAATGTATTCAAACTCGGATGAATAGAATCAACCTGAAAAAAAGCTTTTTTAAAAGTAAACATAATTTCAAGCAACTTTGCAATATACATCATTTAAAAAATGCAGACTTTTCATGATTTTTAATGGTATGGAAAAGTTTCCTAAACTCAGTCCTTGCTCTCCTGCTGAGCTGGCTGACTACTTTGCTGAGCTGACTGACTACTGTTACTTTGTATCAACAGCCATCTGTCCTCAGCCTGCATCCTCCAGACCCCACAATTCCCTGCACATGTGATTTCAATAAGGCACAGTACATCACAGTGCAATGCATTGTGGGTTATGTAGTTCCTGCATGCTGACTTTAAGATGTGGAGAAGTTGTTACAATTTGTCACATCAGTGTTTAGTCCCTTCCCTGCCAGGATTTTTTGGTTTGGAAGCCGGAGTTTCCCTTTAAAATACTCAATTCAAGTTTTTTTCTCCAAAAAAAAAAAAAACCTTCAATGTCAGGAAGGCTGCAAACAACTCAAAATTGATCCCTGGATTGACATAAACAGCAATTCGGCAGGTTTTAGGTGGCGAATAGTCAAATTTGAGTTCTTAAAGGGCCAGAGTATGATAAATCTCGAAAGTCTAATTCAAATTTTTTTAAAAATCGAATTTGAATAACTCCCTAGTCGAATGTGAACAACTCCCTAATCGAATTTGAATAACTACCTAGTCGAATTTGAATAACTCCCTAGTCGAATTTGACAGTTTTGAAAATTCGAATTTTGAATTCTACCCTTGATAAATCTGCCCCTTAATGTACTGTAACCAATGATCGGTGCTGCATACTTCATTAGTCCTATATAAATATAAAAGAGAACATAGATACAGTGGTACTTAAAGGAGAAGGAAAGTCATTTAGCACTGGGGGTGCCAAATGTTAGGCACCCCCAAAAGAATGTATTTACTTACCTGAAACCCTGGGTCGTGCTCCTATCAGCAGAAAATGGCACCGGCCCGGGGTTATTCCAGCGAGCACCACGGAGCGCTCCTCTTCCGGCTCCTTCTTTCTTCTCGCTAAAAAGTCGGCTTTTTCATTCTACTGCGCATGCGTCTGACCTGGGAAATTTGAAGAAAGAAGAAGCCGGAAGAGGATCGCTCCTTGGTGCTCGCTGGAATAACCCCGGGCCGGTGCCATTTTCTGCTGATAGGAGCACCAGCCCGGGGTATCAGGTAAGTAAATATGCTCATTTGGGGATGCCTAAAATTTGACAACCCCAAGTGCCAAACGATTTTCCTTCTCCTTTAACCGCTTAAATAGTACAATGTGCACCAGTTCAAGGTCAGGTAAAGAAGTCTGTTTTTTTCAAGCCCTTCCTAACTCCACTCAGTCCCTCACTCCTATAGGTTACAAAGAGAGCAGGCCAAAGAGCAGCCAGAATGAGGACTGCTGAACAATAGGGGCAGTGCTGGGGGGATCTCTACACAAAGACAAAAGCAGTTACATGGAAATTAAATGTTTCCTGTTGTCTTTGCATCTGGAGCCTCTCTGTGCTCTCCCCCACATAGTGGCCCCTCAACACCTGTGTCAGATACCTGCCTTCCACACATTTTATTATTATTTTATTAACAGTTTTTATTTTTCCGTTTTATTGCTTGGGGTAGGGTACAGAAAACAAGAAGGAGAGTACAATATCGATAGTATAAAATACAAGCTTAAACTACCTTGTTACCACATGAAAGTGGACCTGTCACCCAGAATAAAAAGCTGTATAATAAAAATCCTTTTCAAATTAAACATGAAATCCAAATTCTTTTCTCGTGGCAGGTGCTTTGTTTAAAGCATTGTTATGGTAACCTTAAGGTTCACATCCCATTGGACAGGCATCTAAACAAGATGGCACTAGGCATATGCACATTTGCTATCAAACAGTTTAGAAGACCCCTGTCATTATGCTTTATCCTTGTCCCTAAAGATAAATGGGAGATCAAATGCCGCAAGTTACAACCTTTTGAGGCGATATTCCAGTTTGGTGCAAAAGTTTGAAGTAGAAAGACGTATTTACCCATTCTTGATACATCAGAATGTGTACTTTTCAGAACTGTATTGTTTTCTAGAGTCAACACTGTCAGCATTTAACATTCATAGGTAATCTGTGCATAATGGGCATTAAACCGATACACAAAACACTGCACCTTCCATATTGGAGTGGAGACCGCCTTTAATGTGTGTAATATACCATTTGGCCCTTGACACCCACATATATAAGGGACATACATAAACAAATCCCACTTATACATGGGTATCAAGATTATTTAATGGTAGGGATGCACCAAACCCACTATTTTGGATTCGGCAGAACCACCGAATCCTTCATGAAAGATTCGGCCGAATATCTAATTCTAATTTGCATATGCAAATTAGGGGTGGGAAGGGGAAAACATTTTTTACTTCCTTGTTTTGTGATAAAAAAAATCACGTGAATTCCCTCCCCGTAACTAAATTGCATATGCAAATTAGGATTCGGATTTGGTTCAGCCGGGCAAAAGGATTCGCCCGAATCCAAATCCTGCTGAAAAAGGCAGAATCCTGGCCGAATCCCGGTGCATTCCTATTTTATGATGCAGGCACTCATACACAGGGGTGGGACAAGCTGACTAGGGATGCACCGAATCCAGGATTTGGTTCGGGATTCAGACAGGATTCGGCCTTTAGTCAGCAGGATTCGGCCGAATCCTTCTGTCCAGCTGAACCGAATCCGAATTTGCATATGCAAATTAGGGGAGGAGAGGGAAACCGCGTGACTTTTTGTCACAAAATAAGGAAGTAAAAAATGTTTTCCCCTTCCCACCCCTAATTTGCATATGCAAATTAGGATTCGGATTCGGCCTAATCCTTCGTGAAGGATTCGGGGGTTCGGCCGAATCCAAAATAGTAGATTCGGTGCATACCTAAAGCTGACTGGGCACCCTAAGTAACCCGGCCGTCCATCTCTCCCCCCTGTGCACGCAACAAATGTGTGTGTCATGGGGGAACAAGTGGAGTTGAGGATAGTCAGCAGCAGCAAGAAATCCAGGAGTAGGGGGAGGCAAAAGGCTTTTCAAGATGTAGATGCCCAGCACCCCCCCCCCCAATCATTACACCCTAGGAAGGTCAACCATATTTCTGGCACTGCTCACGCAGTTCTCAGTAATCCAAACCTCCAACATAGGATAAGTGCTGCATCTGGAGAGCAGGTACTGTAACACATACCAGGCTCTTACATATGTACTCAGGCATCAGGCAGCATGAGTATTACATAAAGAACCACATGTGTATAACGTACTGCAGTTAGACAAACAGAGAACACGCTACATAAGATCTCCAGTAGTACCAGAGTATTTATCAATGACAGTGAAAGTTCGCCTTTCAAAATCCCATAGAAATGAATGGAGAGTGGCGGAATTTCACTCTAGAGGACTGTGGCCATCTCTAACTTCACTTTTTGATAAATATACTCCAATAATCTTCAGAAAGCATGACTCTTTTCCCAATTAAGCATGCAGGCTCTGTTCACACCACCGGGGGGGGGGGAGTAACACTTTTATTAATAGGTGCTCTTTAAAGGGATACTGTCATGGGAGAAAAAAAAAACTTAATAGTGCTGCTCCAGCAAAATTCTGAAATTCATTTCTCAAAAGAGCAGATTTTTTTTATATTTAATTTTGTAATCTGACATGGGGCTAGACATATTGTCAGTTTCCCAGCTGCCCTAAGTCATGTGACTTGTGCTCTCATAAACTTTGGTCACTCTTTACTGCTGTACTGCAAGTTGAAGTGATATCACCCCCTCTCTCCCCCCCCCCCAGCAGCCTAACAACAGAACAATGGGAAGGTAACCAGATAGCAGCTCCCTAACACAAGATAACAGCTGCCTGGTAGATCTAAGAACAGCACTCAACAGTAAAATCCATGTCCCACTGTGACACATTCAGTTACATTGAGTAGGAGAAACAACAGCCTGCCAAAAAGGAGTTCCATCCTAAAGTGCTGGCTCTTTCTGAAAGCACATGACCAGGCAAAATGACTTGAGATGGCACCTACACACCAATATTACAATGCAGTTGCTGGTTCAGGAATGACATCTTATATTGTAGAGTGAATTATTTGCAGTATAAACAGGGTAATTTAGAAATATAAACTGCATCATAAAAAACATGACAGAATCACTTTAACATCACTTCTCAGAGTGAATGTTTCAAGTTTGCAGTTTGTTTGTATGAATGCTATAAACCTGCCAGTTAAATAACAAGTAGCACTTTAAAACTTCGGATATGCCAGTCACTTTAACACACAAGTATCCAGCTGTCCCTTAACACCTGACTCAATATATAATAAATGGTAACATGCCTTGTATAGTCATGCAGCTGTAAACATCTCTGCAAACACACATCTACTTCACATTTCTCACCTGCTGGTTTCTGCAGCTCTAAGGACTTTCCTTTGTAAGTATCAAATAGGTTGAGGGACGAATACTTCTTGCCATCCTTTCCTTTTGCAGTCTGCCCCAGCCGCTCGGACATCGCGGGGGAAGTTCATTGAGTACGGACTAAGGTGAAAGAAGAGCATAGACCAATGCATTTAATTTAATAACAGTGGACAGTGTTAAAAAAATAAGTTAAAAGAAAATATGGACAGTTAGGTGCAGATTTATTAAGGGTCAAATTGGAAAATCTAATTTGAATTTTCATTTTTTTTTTTTTGGTCAAAACTCTCAAATTCGAAGTGTGAATTATCCAAACATAATTTGAATTTTAATTCGAATCCGATTTTCGGGATAAAAACAACCTTCCTAAGCTTAGTGTAAAATAAAAACTGGGTAAATAGATAGGCTATGCAAAATAAAAAAAAATTCTAATATAGTAAGTTAGGTAAAAATGTAATTTATAAAGGCTGGAGTGATGTGTAACATAATAGCCAGAACACTACTTCCTGCTTTTCAGCTCTCTTGGTTTCTACTGATTGGTTACCAGGTAGCAACCAATCGGTGACTTTAGGGGGGGCACAATGGTTATAACTGTTGCTTTTGAATCTGAGCTGCATGAGGATCAATTGCAAACTCACTGAACAGTTATGTCCCATGTGGCCCACCTTCAAGTCGCTGACTAACTCAGAGTTAGAGAACTGAAAAGCAGGAAGTGGTGTTCTGTTCTGTTAGACATCCAGTCACTCCAGCCTTTACACATTACATTTTTGCCTAACTATATTAGAATTTTTTATTTTGAACAACCTATTTAGCCAGTTTTTATTTTTACACTGAACTGTTCCTTTAAATAGTACTTAACAACAAACATACTAAGAAAGAACATATTGATTGCATTAAAGGAAAACTATACCCCCTAAACAATGTAGGTCTCTATAAAAAGATATTGCATAAAACAGCTCATGTGTAAAATCCTGCTTCATGTAAATAAACCATTTTCATAATAATATACTTTTCTAGTAGTATGTGCCATTGGGTAATCATAAATAGAAAATTGCCATTTTAAAAAATAAGGGCGGCCCCCTGGGATCACTGTACTCACAAATATACCAACAAACCATACATGTTAGGTCACATGAGCCAATTAACAGACAGAGTTGTGTCTTTTGCTTCCACACGTCTTCCTGTTACAGTTAGAGTTGTAGTATTTCTGGTCAGGTGATCTCTGAGGCAGCACAGAGACCATCACGAAATGGTGGCTCAAGGCAAGAAATGTAAAAGGGCAATTTTTACTTAAATATATATTCCAGTTTGGTAAGATTCTTTAATATGCCACTTAATATGATATGAACTATCTATTGCTTAAGTGTTCATTTTAGGGGTATAGTTTTCCTTTAATAAAGATTTGCCATTATCCCTTTAAGGAAATCTATACCCCCAAAATTAATACTTAAGCAACAGATAGTTTATATCATATTAAGTGGCATATTAAAGAATCTTACCAAACTGGTAAATATATTTAAGTAAATCTTGCCCTTTTACATCTCTTGCCTTGAACCCCCATTTTGTGATGGTCTGTGTGCTGCCTCAGAGATCACCTGACCAGAAATACTGCAACTCTAACTGAAACAGGAAGAAGTGTTGAAGCAAGAGACACAACTCTGTCTGTTAATTGGCTCATGTGACCTAAGAAGTATAGTTTGTTTGATTTGTTTGTGCGCACAGTGATTCTTTCTATCAGGAAGGGGGGCCCTTATTTTTTAAAATGGTAGTTTTCTATTTATGATTACCCAATGGCACATACTACTAGAAAAGTATATTAATATGAAAATGGTTTACTTACATGAAGCAGGGTTTTACATATGAGCTGTTTTATGCAATATCTTTTTATAGAGACCTACATTGTTTGGGGGGTATAGTTTTCCTTTAAGCAAACGCAAGCTGGTAGCATCTTCATTTCAGATCATCATGGAGAAATGTTTTTCACCGGGAAAAAAAATGACAGAACAGTAGGTTCCTCTATGTGACAAAGAAAAATAAAGCAGCTACGGCTAACCTCTAATAATGGAACAAATAAATAATGCCAGCTCCTATCAACAGAGGATACCACTGCCATCTACCGTTTAATAGCAACATTTTAGAGAACAAGCCCTATTGAGAAAGAACACTCTTTGCCTCCAATTGCTCTTATTTGCATGTAAATAGTATACAATTGCAATTGCACCCATGTACAGAGCTGGGGAATATGAGGACGCTTTATAAATAACATTAAAGTTACAGATTATATCCCAAAACTGTCCTCATGCAACAAAACTTTGATATGTATGTACAGTAGAACCCCCATTTTACATTTTTTCAGGAGACCAGAAAAAAAAATGGCATAAAATCCAGGAAAATCTAAAATCAGGGAAAGGTATTAAGCATAATATATAGGTGGAAACCACAAAACAACAATGTAAAATGAGGGAAAATTTAAAATCAAGGGATGTAAATTTGAGGTTCCACTGTATCTCCAATAATATAAAGCAAAAAAAAAAAACTTTAGTACAGTCAGCTCTAAATAAAGTCTCCAAGTAGAGTTTAGGATGTGCCTTCAAATGCAATGTAAGATGTTTCTTTAGGCATAAAGCTAAACATTTCAGCACACAATCAGTAATAACCAATTATCAACAAGCAGAACCCAGTGGATTATTATTGAAGGTACAGAAGTCCCTAAAAAAACAATACATCTTTGCCTAGAAACACAAAAACATATGTATATATAATACCACACTGTGTTAGTTTGTTTCTAAGCCAGAACCTAAAGTTATGATTCATTTCTACAGTTTGCTAAGTTGTTTATAAGAAAGTATACATTTATATGAGCATACTGTTGTTATGTTGTAAGTTAGCACAGCTTTTATTGGCCCGTGTAGAAGTTGGACTGTACCGTGGTATAAGACATGCATATATTTTTAGCAATATTGTGGAATTACCCTAGCAAACTTGTAGTGGGAAGGACATTACAAAAGGGACATTAATCCACATAAAAAGGTTCCATGCTACATACACTAGTGAGCTGCCAGATAGTTGAGAGCAAAATGTGGGCAAATAAGACCTCCAAGTGTTTTAGGGACTGTCAATGTTTTAAGACTTATACGGGGTTGTTTATTGCCCCAAATAAATGTGCGTGTGAGTGAATCAAGGTAAAGTTGGTAAAGAGGTTGAGGAGTAGGAGAACTGGGGAATTGTGGAATAGATACAATAGTTTGGGGAGTACCACCATTTTTAAAAGATTAATGCTCCCTAACAGATTAAGTGTAAATCCAGACCAATTCGTGAGATTCATGGTCAATTGCTGGACTACTGGATCGATGTTTAGTTCTTTAAACTTGGATGGGTCTGGAGAGACCCATATTCCCAGATATTTAAATGTCTCTACACATTTCAACTCAGCAGTGGTAGATTGCGAAGCGGTCCGGTGCACATTTATAGTCATATAAGTAGATTTCTGCCAGTTAACCTGTAGCCCTGAAAATTCACCAAACTGGTCAACTATCCCGAGTAGGGCCCCAAGTGACTGTTCAGCATCTGCCAGGAACACCAAGGCATCATCAGCATACAGGGAAATCCACTCCTCCACCCCACCAAAGTACATTATTGCATTTAATTCAGACTTTAATTCAGATTTTCCATTTTAGATTCAGGAACCGTTGGGGTTTTTCCCCTTCTTCTGGATCAACTAGCAGTTAAGCTACCATACATGGGCCGATATAAGATGCTTATTGGGCAATGTATGTGGTCATTGGGCAGGCCTCCCCTGATCAATATCTAGCCAAAAATCAGCCACATATCGATCAGCCAGGTTAAAAAAAACCTGTCGGATCGAGTACCACATCAGTTCATTGATGCAGTCCTCCGTCTGACCAGCTGTATTCTCATTGCTATGATCCAATTGTTGGGCCCTAGTGCTCGTATCAGCCCAATATCGCCCACCTCAAGGTGATCGCCAAACGAGAGGATCTCTGCATGTGAAGCCACCTGAAAGGGGCTGTTCACCTTTAAGGTATCTTTTAGTATGTTATAGAAGGGCCAACTTTCTCAATTAGTTTTCAATGTTTCTTTTCTGTAGTTTTATAATTATTTGCTTTTTTCTGACTCTTTGCAGCTTTCAAACCTGCTGACCTCTTTCTAAAAAGCAAATGCTCTGTAAGGGCAGAGACAGATGAGAAGATTCGGGGAGATTTAGTCGCCCGTAGTCGGAAAACTAAGAGTTCAGAGTGCCATCCCGCCAGGCGATTTAGATTCTAGCTGGCAGGGAGGCAGTTCGGGGAGATTAGTCGACCGAAGAAGAGGCGATTTTTTATCGCCGGGCGAGTAATCTCCCCAATCGTCTCGTCTGGCTCTGCCCTAAGGCTACAAATGTATTGTTATTGCTAATTGTATTGCTCTTCTTTCTATTCAGGCCTCTCCTATTCATATACCAGTATCTTATTCAAATCAATATATGGCTGCTAGGGTAATTTGAACCCTAGCTACCAGATTGCTTAAAATGCAAATTGAAGAACGGCTGAATAAAAAGCTAAATAACTCCAAAATCTTAAATAATAAAAAATGAAAACCAATTGCAAATTTTCTTAGAATATCACTCTTTACATTATACTAAAAGTTATCTCAAAGGTGAACAACCCCTTTAAGGCAGGTTTCACTTGGGGGAAACAGTTTGAACTTGATGGACATCTTTTTCTAACCTCATCTATAATAGCCACGCACAGATCCTTAGCTTTCTTTATAGCCAATACAGTGGACTATACATAGAAGGGGTTGGCATTGTTCAGTTATCAAGAAAGAATGATGTATTATGATTGTATGGAAACAGGTGATCCATGGGTATAATCCCTGAAGTTCATTTTGCTACCAAAAAAAAGTGCATCAACGGTGATACAATATGAACTTTGGTAAAACTGAAACAAAGGTTAACCCAACAACACTTTTATAGAGGCTCAGGGCTGCAAAGTTATAGTAAATTAGCAATACATTAACCAATATTTCTATTTGTTTAAGGATGTCTAAAGGATTCACAAACGACATTATCCTTTTCATTGTAGCCACAAACAGTAACACAGAGAGTCTTTAATAATGGCCAGTACCTCAACCACAACAGTAGAGAAAGCAACAGGGGCAAACAATGTTTCTTAACTTGTTTGCCATCTATCTATACTATCAAAAATACTTCTACATTAGTTTCCAAGTTTAAGATACATCATATCTAGCCCCATCCTTAAAAGAGCAGCAACTAGAATGATCCCGTAATTTGCATGAGCTTAAAGATGGCCATAGACGTAACAATTACGATCTTTCCTGGAAAAGATGTTTCCACAAAAGATCGTTTGTTTCGACACACACGTGTAGAGCTGAATCGTCAGAGATAATAGAATTCTACCTATATCTAACGATTCAGCACTGGCCAACAATGGCCAATGTTCAGGTGCCTTCAAAATTTTCTGGCCAGCCCAAACAACGAGCCAACTGATAGTCTCCCACCATACATACACTGAATATCATGTGAAAATTTGTTCTGTACAATATTATCTATGCATCTATGGCCACCTTAACCAATTTCATCAACTGCGCTTGCCATTTTCTCTGGAAATAAATAAAATATTGTTCAGTTATGTTATTTGTAACTGTTCTAAATTGATACATTTAGTTGATAATTTTTTATCTTAGTCCCTACTGAGCAGAATCCATGAGTTTCATTAAAGGGGTGGTTTACTTTTAAGGTCACTTTTATTATGTTATAGAACGGCCAATTCTAAGCAACTTTTCAATTGGTTTTCATGGTTTATTTTTTTATAGTTTTATAGTTATTTGTCTTTTTCTTCTGATTCTTTTCAGCTTTCAAATGGGCGTCTCTGTCCCCTTCTATAAAACAAATGCTCAGAAAGGCTACAAATGTATTGTTATTGCTACTTTTTATTACTGATCATTCTATTCAGAATTTCTCCTATTCATATTCCAGTCTCTTATTCCAATCAATGCATGGTTGCTAGGGTAATCTAGACCCTAGCAACCAGATTGCTGAAAATGCAAACTGGAGAGCAGCTGAATAAAAAGCTAAATAACTCAAAAGCTACAAATAATAGAAAACGAAAACCAGTTGCAATTTGTCTCAGAATATTACTCTCTACATCATACTAAAAGTTATATCAAAGGTGAACAACCCTTTTAAAGGAAGCTGATTGAATCTATACAATAGTTGCTAATACATCCCTGAGCTTCAATAAAGGCAGCTGTTGGAATTGATACAATAGTTGCCAATATTCCACAGCTGCTGAGAAACGTATCAACTAATTGTATCAACTAAATGTAGCAAATTGTGACAGTTGAGAATCTACTCCTGGATCGCTGAGCTGTCAGACTGAAACACTAGAGACAGGAACATTAAACTTTAAACTTCAATTTTGGGAAAACTGTAAAAAATAAAGGATGGAAATGAATTGAAAAAAGTCTTTGTTTATGATGAATCTGAAACATACAAACTTAAAAACATATTTGGAAGATGAACAACACCTCTAATGAAGTCAGTGCAGTTTTATGCCAAAAAACGTTAGCCGCAAAATATGTGAGGAAGAGCCCCATTCAGAGCACACTTTAATCAAGTTAATAAATGTAGAAAAAAACTGGAAACCATATGATTATAATGGCTAAAGGCACATTCAGAGATTTCCATTGTATGCAATGTCTCAAGCCCCCGAAACGTTGCATCACGCAAATAAAACATAGCAAGGGTTGTCCCTGCTTGCAACTAAGACCTGTGTGCCGGGGGAATTTATTTACTCTTTATTTTGTGTATTATAGCAATATAAATTCTCTCATAAATCAATATAATATTAATATTTTCCATGGAACAGAATGCTAACAATGCTTTTATGAATGTAGATCACAATGGGACACCATCACTAAAAGTAGACCCGGCATTTGTAAAGTATGGGCACTCCTGCACTAAGTTAATTAAACACCGGCTGATTTACAGGACGTGCATTTAAAAAAATATTTTATTATATGCGTCCAAAACATTTCAACGTGATACAAACTGCACCTATGTCCATCTCACACTCAATAGCATAGAATAGCAATAACTACAGATGCAGAACTAGTCTAAAAACCATGGTTTTTCCACATTAGCTTTGAAGGAAGTTACTGGTGACCTGATCACTCGAGCTGCTCGACATGTAGGGTTATAATAAATTCAACCGGCACTCAGGTCAAAAATCAAGCGGGGACAAACCCTTGCTGTGTTAATTTGCAAGGTGCAACGTTTCGGGGAAACCCCTTTGTCAAGCAAACAGATCTTTGCCAGGTTTGTCCCTGCTTGATTTTTGACCTGAGTGCTGGTTGAATTTATTATACAGGTATAGGATCCCTTATCCGGAAACCCGATATCCAGAAAGCTCCGAATTACGGAATGGCTGTCTCCCATAGACTTCATTTTATCCAAATAATCCAAATTTTTAAAAATTCTCTGTAATAATAAAACAGTAGCTTGTACTTGATCCCAACTAAGATATAATTAATCCTTATCGGAAGCAAAACCTGCCTATTTGGGTTTATTTAAAGTTTAAATGAATTTCTAGTAGACATTCAAGGCATGAAGAACCAAATTACGGAAAGATACGTTATCTGGAAAACCCCAGGTCCCGAGCATTCTGGATAACAGGTCCCATACCTGTACTTACTATTGTTGGAGGATACCGAAGCCTTCTTCACCAGGCTTTCACGACACAGAGAGCCAGGGTGTGCAAGCTGGTAACATTATACTATTCTACATGTAGGGTTGCCATCTGGCCGCTATTATCAGCCGGTAAAAATGATGGTTGATCCAAATGTTATTGATAGGGAAAAATTGATAACTATATAGGAAGGTGGGTATTTTTTTCCAGAAAAGGTGGCAACCCTATCTACATGCAATAAACAAATATCAGTTTCTTCAGTTACTGAGACACAATTGATCCTTATTTAATCTCACGAATAATTAGAAAGTGATTGACAGCTAAAATAGCCATAAGGAATGGTAAGCAATAGCTTGCTCACAAGTTACACATATAAGCAATGTTCACATGTTTTAATTGCCCTCCTTACACCTCTATTGATTCTACATAGACACACTCCTCGTTTATAGTGGACTAGTTGGTAAACTAAACCTGCAGCCCAAGAACAGGGTACCACTTGTATTGGTGATGGAGAGGATGTGGGGGAGGGGTTATAAGAGCAGAGATACTTGGGATTTAAAGTACTTGCCCTATTCTCCCCACCAAGAACAGAACGGGCAATGGGATAAAAGGGGAGGGGATACAAAGAAGAACGGATATGTTAAGGTATCATTTGAAAGAAGATGGAAATACATGGCTGGAGAGGTGTTAAGATGTGGATGACAGCGGAAAACAAAATGGCGACTACAGGTCGTATAGTACAAAACCGAGGGTACCCGCTTTGCCAGATCATTGTAACCACACTAACACCCCGGACCCCATACCCACCTGGGCTCGACGCGCCGGGTGAGGGGGTTCCGATGAGCGGGTTTTCGGGTGGGGGAAGGGTTGCTGGGAGAAGGATAACGGCAGATTGTCTTTCCCCCCCGGTTGTCTCGTAGATCGATGGGGGAGGGGATAATTACAAGATGGAGGAAGGAGGCCCGCAAATCCTCAATCCGAAACGTCACACCATTCCAAGGGATCTGATTGGGAAGGCGGGATCTGTTGATAAATTGCCGGGGATTGGTGAGGATAGGTTGTGAGGCGTTGCGATACGGTAATTATTGGCCAATGCCGACAAGGCACTACGTTCTTTGACCAATACAGTACTTTGTTGTGACTTGTTAGCGAGAGGCCTGGGACGCAAACGAGCCAGCGTTTCAAGTTTACAAGCTCCGGCCATATTTGTGCTCTCAAATGTTGTTTTCATACAGATGTCGAGAAGTTTCCTAGTGGTTCTCGCTTACTGTATCTAAAAGAGATCCTAGCATTAAAAAGTGAAGCTTATTGAGGAAGAATAGGACAATTGTTATAACGTTCACTAGTTATATTTTTATACACGCAAGCAGTGATGGTGCAATTGCTGCCACATGTGGATACTCTAAAGCTGGTCATAAATTATTTGTTTCCAAAATAAGAGGGCCTTTGCATCATTTGGACACCTACATTCTGCTCAACTGAAGAAACCACTTTATAAGGGGGGAATTATTTTTTTTTAAAGGTAAAATTATTATATTATTATATTGTAACCAAAACAAAGAACATATTGTTATACAAGAGGTCCCTTATTTTTTTCTCTGTTTCAGCCAAAAGAGAAATCCCTCCAGGTTAGTTTGTGATGAGGTAAGTTTTTCAGGCCTTTTAATGATCCCACTATGGTGGCTTGCAGTACCATATTAGCATACCTCCCAACTGTCCCTTTTTCAGAGGGACAGTCCCTCATTTGTACTGGAAAGTCCCTCTTTTCTCTGCACTGAACAGCCAGAAAAAGAAACAAAGTTTCTCACTTAATTGGCTTTTAGCAGAGAGCCCAGAACAGCTAACAGGTGCAAATAATATACTTTGTAATCATTTTGAGACACAAAAAGACAGTTTAGATAAGGAGAAATATTTTCAAACCTTCATAACCTGCCAAATTTTGTAAAACAAACATGGTAATTAGGGGGTGTGGCCACACAAAGGGGTGTGGCCAAAAAATTGCTGCGCTACGTGCGGGAAAACATTTTTTGTCCCTCTTTTTACTTCCAAAATGTTGGGAGGTATGTATTAGGGTTGTATGGGTCAGGGTGGTACCCGCAATGTAGGTAGTACACTGTATAATTGAGCTGCTAGGTAATACAAATTCTCAGGACTTTATGGTTCCATATAAAGTGGAGAAGTAGGTGGTTAATCCTTTTAAAGATGGACTGAGGAATATAAATAGGGGGGTTGTATAGGTGGAATAGAAATTTACCACCAAATTTAGGGAGGTAGACCATCTTAATGAGGTTTATTCTCCCCCACAGTGCTATGGGAGATTTGCCTAAACTTGAAGTCAATTTTGAAATGACGGGGTCTAGGTTGCTCTGTCTGTACACATTGTAATGGATACATATGGGTACCAATTCCAAGTTATTGAAATCCCTGAACCCATTTGAGAGGGGGCATTGGACGAGAGGTTAGAGGAGCTTGGTGATCTAATGGGGAACAGGAGGGATTTATCCCAGTTTATTTTTAGATTAGACCGGAAAGTGACCCAAATTGCTCCACCACATCAAAGGGGTTGTTCACCTTCCGAAAACTGTTTCTAGTTCAGTTGTTTTCAGGTTGTTCATTATAATTGTTTTCCATCTTTTATTTTTTACTGTTTTCCCAAAATATAAGTTTTATTGTTCCTGTCTCTACGGTTTCAGTCTGGCAGTTCGGTTACCCAGGAGAATTCTCAACTGTTACAATTTGCTACATTTAGTTGATACAATAAGTTAGGAATTCTGCTTAGCAGGGCCAAAGATAACAAATGTATCAACTAAATGTATCAGTTTAGAACAATCAAAGCATCAGCAACCCCCCCCCCTCCCAGAGCTGCTTTAGATGGTGAAAAATGAAACTTTACACTTCAATATTAGAAAATTGGTCACAAATAGAAAATAGAAGGTCATTGGAAAACGTCGTTATTTCTGGTGAATAATCTGAAACCAACTGAACCGGAAAAAGTGTTTGAAGAGAATTCTGAGTAGATGAGCAGATTGTCTGCATACAGGGATATTTTTATGTAATGGGACCAAAGTTAAGGCCAGTAATTTGAGCCGACTCACAGATAGCAATGGCTAAGGGGTCAATTGCTAGAGCAAAGAGGAAGGGGATAGTGAGCATCCCTGTCGAGTGGCCCTTCGTAGGTGTACTGACCTGTACAGTTGGTTGGTGGAATAACATTTGGACCCATTTAATAAATTGTTAGCCCAGATCAAATCTGTGAAGGGTCTCCCAAATGTAGGGCTATTCTATGGAATGAAAGGCTTTTGTGGAGTTAAGAGAGGCATTGTCACGAAGAATAGCTATGTTGGTATACAGTCTCCTAATGTTAATGTTAGTGGAACGGCATAAAGCCAGACTGGTCTAGGTGAATTAGATCAATAATGTATTGTAGGAGCCATATGGGCAGGATTTATGCAAGTATTTTAGTGTCTGTGTTTATGAGGGAGATTGACCAGTAGGAACTGCACTGGTCAGGGTCTTTGCCCAGTTTTGGAACAACAACAATGAGGGCTTTCCCAAACAAATGGAGAAGGACAGCACATTCAAGTCTTGCAAGGTGGTTAGGAGCTGATCTGTTAGTACCTTATACCAGTTGGATGGAAGTCCAGCCATACCTGGAGTTTTATTAACAGGAAGGGAAGCTACTGTATAGCTTCTTTAACGTCCTCTGTGTTTATGGATTGATTAAGAGAGGCCTTATCTAGTGGGTGCAGGTTGGGGATTAATATATTGTCTAAAAAGTATGGGTTATAAGGTTGGGGTAATGTGATCTGTAACCATCCTCCTCTCTACCCTCGTTATGGTTGATACAGTTGTAGAGCATTGTGTTTTCCAAAAATATGCCACCAAACGCCCTTTCTTATCCCCCTGTTAAAATACCTCTGGGATTGGTAAAGGAGAGCTTTCTTTGTTAGGAGGGTATTTTGAAGTTCTAAGGCATTTCATCTTGCTTACAACAGTGAGTAAGTGTGTGGTATAGGGTTGGAAGTATAGTCATTTTCTGCCTGAAGGGTTTCTGCCTGTTTATTTATTTACTGAGCCTGGTATTGAGTTTATGATATAGCGCCAAGCAGTACCCCCCACATAACTGCCTTGAATGTACCGTATCCCATAGGACTGCCTGAGAGGTTGAGTTAGCATTTTGTACCTAATAAATAACGTATCCCTCAGAGTTAGCTGTCGGTACTAATTTGTTGGTTTAGTTGGACCAGTGTCTTGGGAATGAAGGCAGTTGACAAGAGTCCATTGTGGAGTTAAAATCTCCGAGGATGCATAGGGCGGAAGGTGGCAGGTTTGCTATTTTTAAGATATATGCAAAATGCAGGTTATAGTTTCCTTTGTTGTTCTTGTATAATAGGTTTCTCTCAGACTTCACTTATCATCAATAGTATCACTCTGAAGAACTATATCCATCAGCCGGTAATCTTTTTATTAGAAAGTGCATTTTCTAATAAAAATATCTCTGGCTGATTTATATGGTTCCCCAGTGATGTACCGAATCCAGGATTCAGTTTGGGATTCGACCTTTTTCAGCAGGATTCGGCGGAATCTTCTTCCCTGGGCAAAATGAATCCGAATCCTAATTTGCATATGCAAAATAGGGTTTGGATTCGGTTCGGTATTCGTCAGATCTTTCGCAATAGATTCGGAGGTTCGGCCAAATCCAAAATAGTGCATTCGGTGCATCCCTAAGTGATACTATTGATGATTTGCTAATTTCTTAGTAATTTGGCCTAACAATGCCCCAGAGTATGGTGGAGGTACATATACATTAATAATAGTGATGGACTTGTTACATAGAGTGATGAAAAGAATAATATATTGACAATAGTGGTCCACTAAAACGTGGTTTCATGAAAAATTGGTGTTTTGACGTGTTTCTTGAGGTAGTTGTGCATAAGATTTGAAGTTAAGGCCCCTAATGTTCCATGAGATCATATTACACATTGGAATTATTTTGGTATATGTCCACAATTAGGATTAAGACCAAATTCTGTTATGATTGATTATTTTATTGTTACACTACTATAAAAAGGGAACTCAGTTAAGGGGGCTTCGGGACTTCATCTACAAGCAGACGTGTTGTGTACAACCGATTGATCTGGCTTTGAGAGTTTGCTGTACTTGGTCCCCCAGCTGATGTTCCTCTCAAAAGTCTGCCAAGGGAAAAGAAAACAGCCGATACATGTGTTTTATACTGAAGCTTTCACCTTTTACAGTTTGGATTTGGAATAAGTCTGCCATGAGGACCATATTTCTGTATGCGTAACCATTTGTACTGTTAAGAAAGCATTTAAGTACAATACATTTTGTGCAGTCTTTATTATTCCTTCTAATTCATAGAGTTTTGCAACCATTATTTTGCTAAATTGTTCCTAGCTGCTACTAGAATCTGAGACAATAGTTTATTGTGCGATTTATTTAGCTACTTGGTAGGGAGCGTTAGCAGGTCTAATTAAATATCTTTCTGTAATGGCTTCTGAAATACTGTATGTATTAGTTTAAAAACATCTTCCCAGTATGTTTTTGCAACGGGGCTTGTCCACCAGGTATGTATAAAATTACCAATTGCACCACATCCTTGAAAGTACATTGGAGTCGAGGAAGGCTTTATTTTGTGCTTCCTTTCAGGAGTGATGTACCATTGTCTCAGTACTTTATAGGCCGATTCTTTTAACAATGTAATATTCTTATTTAATATTGACTTGAGGCAGCTGGGAAATTGACAAAATGTCTAGCCCCATGTCAGATTTCAAAATTGAATATAAAAAAATCTGTTTGCTCTTTTGAGAAATGGATTTCAGCACAAAATTCTGCTGGAGCAGCGCTATTAACCTATTCATTTTGAAAAAAAAATGTTTTTTCCCATGACTATCCCTTTAAATAAAACAGTAAAATTGGCTGCGTAGTGGTAATTCATGCTTTTCTTTTGCTCTAATATAATTTTTGTCTATCTTGTTGAAGTGACGTCTTAAAATCATTCAAACTTATTCCTAGACACATCATTCAGTTGCAAAACACAGAGACCAGCCACACCCACATATTTCAATTTCTGTCAGGATAAGAATGTCCTGACCTATTCTTTCATCATTACTGGAGCGTCTTCCAATAGTTCTTTAACTATGCCATTGTTAAGATCCTTTAATTAGACAGCACACGCATACGAATGAGGCAACTTTTAACACTATACAGTATGTTGCATTACCGTGGAAAAAGTTGTGTGTCATGTTGCACTTCACTGAGCTGTATTCATGATTAAATCCTGCACATTCTGTTTTATGGAGCCTTTTACATGGAATGTATAAACATTTATATCAGTCCCTGAGCCAGCGGAGCTACACAGACACACACAGAAGTCACTTATTTATCAAAATCCGAAAAGTTAGCACTATTTTCTGAAAACTACTCTGACGAAATCTGTACAGACTTTTCCCCCTTTTTAATCGATACATTTTTTTTTTTTACAAAAATGCAGAAAAAGTCACGATAAAATCATTAAAAAAAATCAAAATCCTACGATTTTTTCATAAATTCGCCCAAAAGCGCAACATTTCCATTTGTTAACAGGACATCTGCCAATGACCTTTACACAGGGTCGAACTGGGGGGCTTGGGGCCCACCGGGGCTACTGCCCAGGGCCCCCGCTGCCGTTCCGGCGTGCTTCACTGGGCTAGTGCGCATGTGCGCGGCGCCGCGTTTGTGCGCATGCGCAGATCTTCTATTCTACCGCGACCCCCGACAAAGTGGGGTTGCGCCGCCCCACTAAGTAGCGGATCTGGGCCGGCGGGGCCCACAAGAGCCTGGGGCCCACCGTTTTCATGTTCTTGGCCAATCTGAGTTGGAGTACTTTATTATTCAGACTTTTAACAACATCCTTTTCCCCTTTAAAAGACCGACCAGAAAATGGCTAAGAACAAAAGGAATATGCAGTTCATTGTGTTAAAGAGAGGGATTAATAAATAAAAGAAAAATATTTTATACTTGGGGGGTTATTTATTAAAGTCTGATTTATTCTGGCTGGACTTTTAAAGGCAAAAAACTAGGGATGCACCGAATCCACTTTTTTGGATTCGGCCGAACCCTCGAATCCTTCTCGAAAGATTCGGCCGAATATCGAACCGAATCCTAATTTGCATATGTGAATTAGGGGTGGGAAGGGGAAACATTTTTTACTTCCTTGTTTTGTGACAAAAAGTCACACGATTTCCCTCCCCGCCCCTAATTTGCATATGCAAATTAGGATTCGGTTCGGCCAGGCAGAAGGATTCGGCCGAATCCTGTGAAAAAGGCCGAATCTCGAACCGAATCCTGGATTCGGTGCATCCCTACAAAAAACACCTTTTTTTCTTAGAAAAAGAAACCTTGAGTTTTTTGACATTTATTAAATCCCCGATAGTGTTAAAAGTCTGAATAAAAAAGTACTTCAACTCAGACCTGCTGAGCTCATGTAGAAGTCAATGGCAGATGTCCCACTGTGATTTTGAAGATACTGTATGATGACCTTCGCTGGGGTTTGTTCAATGATCCTAAGATTTTGTGGTTTTGGGCGTCACATCCAAAAAATTTGTAGGTTTCAGGCATCAAATCCAAAAAGGCTGCAGTTTTTGGCGATAAATATGAAAAATTTGCACGATTCGGATTTTTTTCACTGTTGAATCGAGTTTTTTCCCGCACATGAAATTTTTGTGAAAATGTATTGATAGGATTGAATAGGAGAAAAAAAAGTCAGTGCGAATATGGTAGGAGTGGTTTACTCTATTCCAAAAGGGAAACTATGGTATCAATACACTAATGCCAATCAATGTATTTTTCCTGTATTAGGGGGTGTAATTAAGTTTGTTTTTTTCACAGCGTAAACAAATTTGCATTAAATTTGTCTTTTTTGACCAAGAACAGACTTGTGAGTGCAGATTTCCTTCAATACACGGACATCTGTTGTTTTGTAAACAGCTGCCAGATCTAATACTTCAGATAATAGCGAGTTCACCTCCAGAAAATGCTGCAAGCCAAAATGCTTAAAGGGATACTGTCATGGAAAAAAAACATTTTCAAAATGAATCAGATAAAAGTGCTGCTCCAGCAGAATTCTGCACTGAAATCCATTTCTCAAAAGAGCAAACAGATTTTTTTGGCAATTTCGAGCGACTTTGAAAACGTATCGCCGCGTGTGAATAGGCGCAGGTGTTTTTAGCGCTAGCGGGTGCGAGATACCAGCAAGCCATTCAGGGAGATTAGTCGCCTCAAAGACGCAGCGATTAGTCGCCAGGCGACCAATCTCCCTGAATCTTCCCGTGTGGCCCTAGCCTAACACAAGATAACGGCTGCCTGGTAGATATAAGAACAACACTCAATAGTAAAAAACCCATGTCCCACTGAGACACATTCAGTTACATTGAGAAGGAAAAACAGCAGCTTGCCAGAAAGCATTTCTCTCCTAAAGTGCAGGCACAAGTCACATGACTGGGGGCAGCTGGGAAATTGACAAAATGTCTAGCCCCATGTCAGATTTCAAATTAAAAAATCTGTTTGCTCTTTTGAGAAATGGATTTCAGTGCAGAATTCTGCTGGAGTAGCACTATTAACTGATGCATTTTCAAAAAAAACATGTTTTCCGATGACAGGATCCCTTTAACAAACAGGCACTCTGATGAGCCCCCCCCCCAACATAATGTATTACGAATAAACCAAATGCATGATTTTAAGACTCATCCAAATACCAAATCATCCAAAAAACAGCACATCCAAACCCTTATCTGCATAATAATATTTAAGGGAAATAAAAGCGTTACATATATTTTGAACAAAAAATAATCCAATTATCCAGATCTTTAAAATCTACACTAAATACTTAATTGGCCTAAACTGAATCCTGATAAGAACTGACAAGTGCCAGGCCGTGTTCATATGCACTTGCATTTAGGCATTCGTTTGTGCTGTTTATGTGTTCAGAAGTGCATGTGGCACCAGGTTTGAGAGACTATTTATATAAACACATGCACAGTACATTTCAAAAGTCATACATTTGTTTGATTTGTGTCTATAACCCCCCCATCCCCAAAGCAAACAATGGAATAGTTACATAGACAAGAATATGGAAAATATACACAAGGACGTTGCTATTTTTTCCTTTTTTTTTTTTTTTTTTTAAACATTTTTTTATTCGAGCAACAGTCAGATACAATTACATCCATCTCAAGTCAGTGACACACAGTTCCTGTACAACTCGGTACGCTGTATCGGTCAGGAATACATGGCAACAATAACATAAGGTAAGATAATCATACATAGGCCACATAAGGAATATACATAATACCGTTGATTTAGACGGATGTATAAATCGAGTCACCAGCCAGTCTCGCATGTAACGAGATGGAGGTTCAAAATAAATTGGTAAGTAGCAAGAATGGTCAGTACTTTGCGGTGTAAACTTAACAACATAAATAACATGTTAACTGTCGTGTTTGTCATCCCCAAACCCATATCACAGTGATAACCCATCCATTGTCGCTTTGCTCGTTTGCTGGTTACAATATGTCTCTGCCGCTGCCATGCCGGAGGTCACAGTCACAGTGTGCATACGTTCAGTCATAAGGTAATAGGGGGATCCCCACATACAATTCTCGTAACATACCACTCATTATGTTGAAAACATTCATGCAATTTCACCTTCATCATGTGTGGTATAATCTCAATAAATGTCTCCCAGGTATCAAAAAACCTTTGAATTATTGAGCTTTTATTTAACGATGTTTCTATCCAGTCCATGTAAAAAACTCGAACCAATTTCTCCAGGAATAGTTTGAGAGTGGGAGGGGTGTTGGATATCCAGACTTGTAATATAGTTTTTTTCGCCACTGCTGAAATAATCAGTAAGAGCCTTCTAGCCCCCCTCGAAATTTTGGTATGAACGTGTGGGGTGACGCCCCAGAGCGCCCACGATGCTGAGAGTGGAATATAGTTAACCAAGTGTTTTGTTGCATAATCACGTATCCGACTCCAGAATCCCCTGATGAACGGGCAGGCCCATAGACAGTGCATAAGATTTGCTGCGGTTTGACCACATTTCGGGCAGTCGCTACTATCCCTCCTATTCATTTTAAAAAGTATTTCTGGAGTCAGATACGTTCTGTGCAGCAGATTGAGAAACATTTCTCTATAGATACTGGAAGGCAGAGTATACCATAGTTGCTTATACATCCTGAATAAGACCTCTATTGTTATTTCCGGTATATCAATCGTCCATAGTTTAGGTCCTGAGAGTAAGCCAGTATAGTCAATGTCGTCCTGTAGAAATTTATAATTCTGAGATATAGCTCCCCTAGTGGAATTAGTTCGTAAGAGGAAATTATCGAAAGAATTATTCCAGTCTGAGTCCGATAAAAGTCGTATGGTTCTGCTAGTGTACATCTGAGCTTGTAAGAAGGCAAATATATTGTGTTGTAGGAACGGAAATTTGGTTTGAAATTGTGTAAAAGTTAAAGGTTTATGACTGCTACCGTCAGTCAGTTGTCGTATGGTCACCACCCCCTCACGTCTCCAGGTTCGATATGTTGCAAGCGTCCGCCCACTCAAGAAGTCAGGATTCAACAAAAAGGGTAAATGCAGAGAGTGAATGCTGTTTAGATTATTTTGTTTTCTCAATTCCTTCCATGTCTGCCATGTAGAGTATAATAAGGGGTTGTCTGTAATTTCGTTGGAAAGTTCCGCTTTATGCATATGTAAAATGTGCAATAGGTTAGTATGGGGGATGAACTGTTGTTCTTGAAACGTGTTAGTGTAGATGTCAGAGTCGTGAATCCAGTCTTTTAAGTGTCTTAAGGTAGCTGCCAAATTATATTGTTTAATGTTAGGAAAATTTAGGCCTCCATTCAAAGTGGATTGCTGGAGTTTTTTGAGGCTAATTCGCGCTTTTTTCCCATTCCATATGAAGTTCCTAAATAGTTTGTAGAGCACTTGAATGTCCCTATCCTTGACTAAGAGGGGAAGGTTTTGTAACCGGTACAACAGTTTAGGGAATGCCACCATTTTTAGCAGATTAGCTCTACCCATGGGAGAAAGGTGATAAGATTGCCAGTTTTTCAGATCTTGTTGTATTTCCTCTATGCTGCGCGTGATGTTGTATGAATAAAGCTCATGTGGTCTTTTCGGTATTTTGATGCCTAGATAAGTGATCACATCTCTGGCCCACGTGAGATGATATGTGGCCCCCCATCTGGGTTTCCCTTTAATTCCCAGTGGCATTATCACTGATTTAGCAACATTGATACAGTATCCAGCAGCCAGTCCAAATTGCTGAATAGTAGAGAGGATATGTGGTAGTGCTTGTTTGGGATTGGCAATATAAAGAAGAAGATCATCTGCAAAGGCCGTGATTTTAGTTTCGTGTTCCCCTACCATAATACCCTTAAAGGTTGCCATGCCTTGGAGAATTCGTAGGAGGGGGTCCAACGTTAAGTTGAATAGTATGGGCGATAGTGGGCATCCTTGTCTAGTGCCTCTATGTATGGTAATGGGATCTGACACGGTCCCGGCTATTTTTTAGTTTTTAATGTATTGCATCCATTAAAGGGAAACTCCGGCTTCCAAACCAAAATTTGATAAAGAGGCCCACATAACACAGAAACCCCTAATATATCCATCACAGTTACCTGTTTCTTCAAAAGGTATTAATAAATGCCATTCTCTATGCTGAAATCCAGCTGTTTAAAAGTTCTTCTCTTTCTGCATCATTTGAAATCCTGGCAAGGGAAGGAGGGACTCAGGGCCGGATTTAAAATTACTGCACCCCTAGGCCACTTTCCTGTTCTCCCCCGATCCGTCGCCCATGATCGGAAACCCCTGCTTGCACACGATCTGAACCGCCACCAGCTCGCACCCAACCTCAGCACCCAACCTCCTTCCTGCTTGCACCCACCCCTGCCGATCACAATTGTCTTACCTCTGATGCTCCTGGCCCAGCGCAATAGCTTCCTTTGGGGACTGGGTGGGCGGTAGATTTAAACCGGTGTTTCAGATTCCCACTCTGTCCCCTGTGGAGATGCGACCAGCGGGCGGCATACCGCCCCCTAGTGTTTGCCGCCCTAGGCCTGTGTGGCCTGCCCACAGATCCGGGCCTGGAGGGACTAAACACTGATGTTACAAATTGTAACAACTTCTCCACAGTTTACAGACAACATGCAGGAACTACATAACCCACAATGCATTGGACTGTCATCTTCCGTTCCTTATTGAAATCACGTGTGCAGGGAATTGTGGGGTTTGGAGGATGCAGGCTGAGGACAGATGGCTGTTAATACAAAGTAACAGTAGTCAGCCAGCTCAGCAAAGTAGTCAGACAGATCAGCAGGAGAGCAGAGGGCTAGGCTTAGGTAACTGTTCCAAACCATTAAAAATCATAAAAAGTCTGCATATTTTTGAATCGATGTATATTGCAAAGTTGCTTGAAATTATGTTTACTTTTCAAAAAACTTAAAGGAATTGTTCAGTGTAAAAATAAAAACTGGGTAAATAGATAGGCTGTGCAAAATAAAAAATGTTTCTAATATAGTTATAGTTATATAATATAGTTAGGCAAAAATGTAATGTATAAAGGCTGGAGTGACTGGATGTCTAACATAATAGCCAGAACACTACTTCCTGCTTTTCAGCTCTCTTTGTTTACACTGACTGGTTACCCTGGTTACCAGGCAGTAACAAATCAGAGACTTGAGGGGGGTGGTTCATATCTGTTGCTTTTGAATCTGAGCTGAATGCTGAGGATCAATTGCAAACTCAGTGAACAGTTATGTCCCATGTGGCCCCCCTTCAAGTCACTGACTAGCTCAGAGTTAGAGCTGAAAAGCAGGAAGTACCGTAGTGTTCTGGCTATTATGTTACACATCTAGTCACTCCAGCCTTTATACATAACATTTTTGGCTAACTAACTATATTAGAAACATTTTTTATTTTGCACAGATTATCTATTTACAGTTTTTATTTTCACACTGAACTGTTCCTTTAAGTTGTTTTTGTGGAGTTCCCCTTTAAACACAGTTACTAGGTGTTCACAACAACAGGATTATAGAGTGCATCAAACCTATACACATGTAATACATATTAAAAAAAGCTGCTGAAGCCCTAGTTCTTTAAATCTCTAAAATTCACAAATAAGGAGATTCTAAAAGAAAACCAGTTATCACATATTTACCGAATTGTATTATAATACCATTTACTTTTATACCAATAGCATTGCTCTAACAAGCTGGGACCACCCACAAAAAAAAAATCAAAGGGGCCAGACATGTACTGCACCCCCCTCCACTAAACCTGCTCCCAGTCACTAGCGCAGTGGGGAGTAGGAGTGCGGCTGGGGAGGGGGGACTTCTAACAACTATACAGGAAGCAGATCCTTTTCTTTTGTAATTAAGCCAGTGTTTTTTTGTTTTTTTTTACAATACTAGTATAGTGTTATATTTTTCTGTCAATAGATATATTTATCATTTATAACATTGTATTGGTTTATATGGGTTACTGCAGAAAGCAGTGATGGTACATTAAAGGGATACTGTCATGGAAAAACATGTTTTTTCCAAAACACATCAGTTAATAGTGCTGCTTCAGCAGAATTCTGCACTGAAATCCATTTCTCAAAAGAGCAAACAGATTTTTTTTATATTCAAATTTGAAATCTGACATGGGGCTGACATTTTGTCAGTTTCCCAGCTGCCCCATTCATGTGACTTGTGCCTGCACTTTAGGATGGAATAACTTTCTGGCAGGCTGTTATTTCTCCTACTTAATGTAACTAAATCAGTCTCAGTGGGACTTGGCTTTTACTATTGAGTGCTGTTCTTAGATCTACCAGGCAGCTGTTATCTTGTGTCAGGGAGCTGCTATCTGGTTACCTTCCCATTGTTCTGTTGTTAGGCTGCTGGGTAGGGGAAAGGGAGGGGGTGATATCACTCCAACTTGCAGTACAGCAGTAAAGAGTGATTGAAGTTTATCAGAGCACAAGTCACATGACTGGAGGCAGCTGGGAAATTGTCAATATGTCTAGCCCCATGTCAGATTTCAAAATTGAATATAACAAAATCTGTTTGATCTTTTGAAAAATGGATCTCATTGCAGAATTCTCTGGAGCAGCACTTTTAACTGATGTGTTTTGAAAAAAACATGTTTTCCCATGACAGTATCCCTTTATGGAAATTACTATTGAAATGAACGAGTGCTTTCCCCCAACCACAGAGATACAAGATGCTCCAGCGACAAAACAGAGAAATGGCCCTAAGGAACCTGAGTCAGTTTTGTCTTCTGGAATGGTCATTGATCCTGAGACTTTATTTACAATCCCTTCAACAACCAAAGAAGGACCCATTTGCCAGAGACCAAAGAGAAAAAGTCTGTTTACCAGGAAATTGATATTCCTCCTTGTCAACAACAACGACTTTATTGAAAGAAAAAAGCTTTACCAAACTAAAGTATTTTGCACAGATATAAGACGTTGCGTTTAGACAAAAGTAAAAGTTTTTTTTATTGTGATGACGTTATGCAATAAGCCAGAGGTGACCACATTTTTTTGCAACGAGGGCCAGATTTGGTGAGGTGAAAATGTGCGGGGGCCGACCATTCAGCTTGACACCATTATCCCTTCTGAGGTAGCTATCTAGCGGTTAAGGCCTTAAATGAGCAATAAAAAGTCGCAACCCTGGGTGTGTCAAACGAGGGCATGGCCAAATAGTATTCAGTGCTGTGTACAAATCTTTGTAGCCCCTTACATTTGTCCAAGACCCCATATTGTGTTGCTTTGTTACAATTGCTTTTTAACCCCATTTTACTATAGGGTGTGGGCCCTGCATTTTTAATCCCTTGTAGACCCCACTTTGCTGATCATGGAGCCCTATTTCACTTGACCTCCTGCTCCAATTTCACTTCCCCATCCTAGCAGCTTATTACTCCCCCCTTCTCTTCATGCTGGACCTCTCCCCTTCACCCACCTCCACCATTCTCTCCCCTGTCCCTTTCACTTCTCACTCACACTACCGACCTCCCTCCTGTCCAGGCAGCACTTGGAAAATGGCATGGGGTGCTTCGCCAATGAGGCGAGTTGAGGCTGTCGCCTCAGGCGGCAGCGCCCCACTAGGTACCAGGGGAGGCCAAAATGCTGCTCCTGGTACTTTAAGAGCGAATTTCCGGGGGAGTGGGGCCAGCAGCAACTGCTGCTGCCTCAGGTGGCGGAGGGGCCAGGATCGCCCCTGAAGATGGCTGCTAGGTAGGGTTGCCACCCGGCCGGTATTTTACTGGCCTAGCCTGTAAAACACCTGCCAAGGCCGGGATTACAAATTTACCGGCAATGTAGCTGCCGGTAAATTTGTAATACCCTTAAAAAGACCCCTCGGCCCGCCTCCCCATCCCCTGTAAACTTAGCTTGTCTTTCGTTTTTTGTCCTGGCCGCGCAGTGGCCCCACCCCTTTGCATCACAACCCTGCCCCCTTTGATGTCACACCACGCCCCTTTTTGTTCCCGCCCCCCCACCAGCCGGAAAACATTTTTGCAAAAGGTGGCAACCCTACTGCTAGGGAGCAACAAAATTTTGATCATATTTAAATGCGGCTGTCTCAGGGCCATCACTGCTGCGCTCTGCGTGCGTGCATGCAAGCAAGCAAGCATGAGCGCATGGTTTTCTACAGGCGTCGGGTCCTTCTTCTGTCCAGTCGTGTCAGGAAGATGAGTCACGGGGTGCTGCGCAATCAACCCTTATGTGCAGACGCAGCGCACGCCGCAAGTGCCAGCCAGCTGCCATGTGACCGGGTCCCCTGTAGGTACCCACTGGTACTCACGCAGGATGTAGAGGCTGGCTCTGGCACAGGATGCACTGTGCCACCAATGTAATTAGAGGGCCATGGGCCCACCAGTTTATTACCTGGTGCCCTGGCAGGCCAGTCCGACCCTGTTTGCGGGCATTATCCTGGTATACTTTTAGAATTTGCTGCGGACCAATTAAAAATGGATCGCGGGCTGTAGTTTGGACACCCCTGCAATAAGCAATGAGGAACAGGCACCCAGCCAACTACAACCGCTCTCTATGGCCTTTTGTTATTGCGTTTACTCTGGCACAACAAGTAGTAAAGCAACTTCAATGCCTATAAATACAATAATCAAGAAATATTTCTATACAGAATAATCTGTTAGTTCTAGTTAATATTTCTGTGACCTTAAACTAAAAGTATACATCAGCTACAGATAATGGTGGTGAAGTGTAAATGAATACATCCATCTTTATATAAATAAATATAACTTTTAACTATAAACCATCAAGCTCTACTACTTTAATAGCATAGCAAAGATGCTGTTATACGGTCTTGTAAATGCTTTCAACTGTTACACGATCCATATTGTTATATTTGAAAGAGCACATTCTCTTGCTCAAGGATTTGATTCCTGGGGCCAAATATGGGAGTCCTTATTCCACTGCCTTATAAACACTTGTTGGAAGCAACATGTAAGGGGCACATTTACTTAGCTCGAGTGAAGGATTAGAATGAAAAATACTTTGAATTTTGAAGGTTTTTTTTGGCTACTTCGAATTGAACGATTGAAGAAAAATCATTCGATCAATGGATTAAAATCCTTCGATCGTTCGAACGATAGAAATGCGGTAAATCCCTCGACTTCGATATTCGAAGTATTTTACTTCAATGGTCGAATATCGAGGGTTAATTAACAAACTGGGTAATTAGATAGGCTGTGCAAAATAAACAATATTTCCAATATAGTTAGCCAAAAATGTAATGTATAAAGGCTGGAGTGACTGGATGTCTAACATAATAGCCAGAACACTACTTCCTGCTTTTCAGCTCTCTTGGTTTTCACTGATTGGTTACCAGGCAGTAACCAATCAGTGACTCGAGAGGGGCCATATGGGTCATAACTGTTGCTTTTGAATCTGAGCTGAATGCTGAGGATCAATTACAAACTCACTGAGCAGTTATGTCCCATGTGCCCCCCCCCCTTAAAGTCGCTGACTAACTCAGAGTTAGAGAGCTGATAAGCAGGAAGCTTTGTTCTGTTATGTTACACATCCAGTCACTCCAGCCTTTATACATTACATTTTTGTCTAACTAACTATATTAGAAACATTTTTTTATTTTGCACATACGATCGATTTACCCAGTTTTTTTTACACTGAACTGTTCCTTTAATGGCTAAAATGACTATTGCCAAGCACTGGTAAACTGTAACCATCCTTGTCTCTCAGATAAAAAACAAACTAAAACGGATAGTGGTAAATGAAAAGCTGCTAGATATACAGTATATAAATCGGTTTTAAAAAATATGGCAAACAGGGTCGGACTGGGCCAGCGGAACACCGAGAAAAAACCCGATGGGCCCGCCGACCCAGATCCGCGATCTACAGGCGGCTTCCTGCTGCAACCACACAGAAAATGAAGTATGCATGCGCGCCTGCTCACATGCGCCGGCGGGGGGCTGTGCGCACATGCTCGGTGGGGGGGGGGCAGTGCACACACGCTCGGTGGCACGGTGCACCAGGGGAGTGCCAACCCTATCACCCAACTTGCTACCTGTCTTAACCTTAAGCTACACACAACACAATTTTTTCACAGGTATAGGTGGCCACCGGATGCCACCTCTCCTTACCAAACTGGGAGTAGTTACAAACTGGGGTCAGTCAGAGTGTATTCAAGCAAGGTAACCACTTTCTTTTAAAACTATGATATTGAATTTATATAACTCATTGCGCTCTACTCTTTTATTTAATTCCTCCATGGTATTACCACTCCCCACTTTGTTTTGTTTTTTTTATTCCCTCCTCCCAAATCCTGCCGAAACCCTTTACACTGGACAACTAAATTATTTCTAATATTTAAGGTAATTTGAGACCTGATTGTATTATGTGCATATCCTGTTCATATGCCCTTACCAATTACAATTCAATAGAACACACGCAGGAGTATGATCAAGTGGTGCTATTTGCAAGCTCTGCTCTCTTTTTGGAATCTACTCGCTCACAAGCTCACGATCTATAAGCATGCAATTTTTATCAGCATCATCAATACAGCGAAACTGAAAAGGTTCTACAGCTCAACAAGCACATGTTTAATTACACTTAAATGGTTGACTTGCATATTCATTAGAAGATATGGTTACATGATCACATTCTATAACAAAGCTTGTACATGCATCAACAGCATTGTAGAGCATCCTTAAACAAAGATGGAGCAAATCTTACTGATGCATCTGGTGCATCCAGCACACCATTCACCTGAAGGAACGACAAAAAAAAAAATGTAAAGTCTGTTCCAGCTGTATACCTTGTACGACACACACATTGACCACAGGACAATCATCACTATACCCATATTTTCTAAAAGATTGTTTATGCTAAAATACAGTTTTGCAACTATATTAAAAAGTAAATTTTATCATTTATTTTTACACATTGAAAGTTTCATAATTTCGGGGAAAAAAAAACCTAACAAACAGACAAATAAACGGTATGTGCTATTGTTAACAGAATACACAAGAAAATTTTCTTTAAACTTTGGGGCACTTATGCTAAACTATGTCTGAATGGGCCCACCAGAGAACCTGGTAAAGGATATACATTGTATATAGGTGGATACAAAGATGGGCTGATAAAACTTGTACTAGGTTGGGGCCAACTGAGAGAGCCCCTGATACTGTAGACTCTGCTCAGCCTGAACCTGATGTTAAAAACAGCGCACACAGCTTCATAACTTTATTTAGCTAAAGCAACAGCAAGCTTTACATATATAACAGTTAAAGTTATACGTTTTTTTTTAATAGTAAAAAAACCCCAAATAATACAGTTATAAATACAAGTTTTTAAAATACTTTTAACATTAACATCCAGGCACAAATTACAGTAGGTTAGTGTTTCTTTAATACACACTGTCCACAAGGTGTCACTGCAGCAGAGCCAAATACATTAAAAAAAGTTGCACAGCCCAAATATCACCGACCTATACAGAATTACACAGATATTATCATCATGTGTTAATACATTTTATAAATCACACAAAGTGACTGCAGACTGCAATCAACAACGTACCATAGTCATAATAATATATTTACTTTTATAAACAGTGACCCCAGACTGCCATCTTTATTGTGCCATATGCAGAGGGAATACACGTAGAGGCAGATTTATCAAAAATCTAGGGATGCACCGAATCCAGGATCTGGTTCGGGATTCGGCCTTGTTCAGCAGGATTCAGATTCAGCTGAATCCTTCTGCCCGGCCGAACCGAATCCTGATTTGCATATGTAAACTAGGGGCAGGGAGGGAAATCTCGTAAAAAATGTTTACCCCTTCCCACCCCTAATTGGCATATGCAAATTAGGATTTGGTTCGGTATTCTGCCAAATTTTAGGATTTGGTGCATCCCTACAAATGTGATTTTTTTTTTCCACGGCAACTTAACTCACACATTCGAGTTCTATTTTAGAAAACTCGAAAATGTCTGTGATTTAATAAGGAAAAAAAAAATTTTGAAAGTAAAAATTAGTTATTTATCTGAAAACTTGATCAATTCAAGTTTTCGAGAAATAAATTAGATTGGTTCGTGTTATTTCGGGACATGTACTTGATCATTAGAGTTTTTGACATTCTGACTTTTCCATAAACTCACAAATATTTGAATTTTGATAAACCCCCACACAATTCACTTCGATTCTTGATAAATATGCCCCGTAGAAACCAGAGCTGGGGGATTTTGCCCAAGTGCACACAGAAAGTCAGCAGCAGATCCTGAGAGAATGCTGCATATTTTAATTCAGTGCTTAAGACTAATTATGGGTTAATGCCTAAAAACAAGAAATAAAATTGTTTTTCCTGATTTTGTAGATATAGCTATAGATATGAGGAAATGGACTAACAAAAAGGTGATACTATGATATTCTCTCTAGCAGGGCAGAGGTCAACAAATACGTTCTTTCTAGGGCTAACCTATCTCCGACAGCAAATTGAAATGGCTGAAAACTTTATACAAAATGACTATAGACAAAGATGAACCAATCAGAATTTCAGTTGTACAAAATTAAAGGACAAACATTCATAAATAACAGCAGCATTGACCTTTTTTTTTTTTTTTTTAAAAAAAAAAAAACGTTTTGGCCACTTTTAACTGAGGCAGCAATGTGAGTGATGGTGTAGGATAAGGGAAATGGCTTCAGTGCATTAGTATGGATGCATTAAAATGGTGGAAAAAAGGCGCAATAGGCATTAACAGTGCAAAACAAAAAAAGGTGCAAGGCTTCAAAGGTTATATAGTGTTATACACAGAAGAGATAGGTTGGAGAAACACAATGAGACAACATTTCTCAAAAAAGTGCTTTGGAAAGAAATGATAAAGTTTCTGCTTAAAACCACAGAAAGTGGCGGTTAGAGTGCTCAAAATGCCAGAAGGCCTCAAACAAGGATAACTATTAAGTGTTGGAATCCTCATAGTAAATCTTCCAATGGCACCCACCAAGCTCACTGGACAACTGATTCCACCAAACAACAGCCTGTATATGAATGGGTTCTTCCACACTGTCAATATGTAATCAATAATGTCAGATTGAAGATATCATTTTCGCCGTGGCATAAATATGGCTCTGGCAAAGGTGGGTTAGCTTAAGTCTCTATCCATGGTTGAGCAAGAAAGCAGATAGCTCAAGTGAAACATATTAGTGTTCAAACTGCCAGCCTCACATGCCATAATATGAAATTGCTAGTGCGGGAATCATTTTAGTCACATGGCAGATAATAACCGCAAATGTAAGCCCAAGAATATTCTTCTAAATCACTTATTTCAGCCAATTCTGAACGAAAAGCTTGTCTTCACAAATATGTCTAATGCTTACATTTGCATGAAT
This sequence comes from Xenopus laevis, assembly GCF_017654675.1. Classification (NCBI taxonomy): domain Eukaryota; kingdom Metazoa; phylum Chordata; class Amphibia; order Anura; family Pipidae; genus Xenopus; species Xenopus laevis. Next base: position 81,628,359 of record NC_054386.1, read on the forward strand.
GTGTCTGATAAATGTATACGTTGCAATTGGCTGGCATGAATTGGATATCAAACCTATAGCAACATCAGCTGAGAGTACAGAAAAGAATACCCAAAACAATTTAGGTTTAATGGTCCTAAATTCATAGTTTTCTCCTCTCATTTCTTTTGTTGTGCACAGTTGCAAGACTTTTTTTTAAATAATGAAGTATATTAGTAAGCTTTAGCTGTAACAGGATATATCTAGTGCGTACATGTTTGTATATTTGTGTTCTGTAAAGGCGGCAAGTCTGTGATTTCACTTGATCATCTACGCCGAGAAAGGTATGTCAGACTTTGGCATCTTTGGTTGGTCATTTTGTAAAGGAGAGTCAAAGGCTTACAATCACACTGAGCAAACTTTGTAACGACAGGAGGCACTACATATTGCTTAAGATAAAGAACCCTAGTGTAGACGTTTGGGCATATTTTTCTTCCAGATAGAGAAGTTGTTTAAGTGAAGGTGATTAACCAACCTGAAATTATTCATAAATTATTCAAGTAAAAAAAGATATATATGATCTTACCTTGGGGTTTGGTTGTTTACATTTTGGCAAATAAAATAGTCATGAGTGTTGAAAGTGGCTTACTCTTTTATACAGATTATGAATAACAAATGCCAGTCAATGACTAATTCCACTTTAGAACAAAATAACTTCCAGCATCTGCAAGTTTCAGCCAAAAAGCTGGTATAATTTACTTGTATACTATACAAATGCAGGAGCCTAAAGGAAATGGATTGGTGTTCAAAGTTCCAACCCCTTTTACTGCATAGAAGCATTTGCGTGACGAATTGTACACTGCCAACACATTAGACAAGGGCATCCCATTTTTGTTCAAAATGGCTTCAGTTTTCATATGAGCACAGCTCACATAAGATCCAAGTTCTGCTTAAAAAAAAAAAGTTCTGGTAGACATTTGGACCAAGCTGTGTTCTTTCCTATGCCAGTTCGTGAGGTTTATCTTCCATTTTAGCAGGACCCATTGGGGGAGTGAAGCAAGCTCTGGTAAAGATCAGAGCGTAAGAAGCGTGGGTAGGAGTCACGTTCCATTAAGCCATAGATCCTGCGCTGAGCCTCATTAAAAGTTGTGCGTGTTGGGAGAAGAATATTGTGTTCAGTCAACTCTCTGGTACTGGCATCCAGATTCACCTACCAGTGAAGGAATGATAATTAGAAATCTGTAAAGTGTCAAGCCAGGGACTGGTATAGTAAGTAAAGTATGCAGAGCGTGTTTCTTTGCAAGCATGATTCTTACGGGTTGGCGTACAATTAGAACAAGTTGAAATATAAAACCAAGCAAATGATGTGATTCTATTTGCAGCAGTGCCCATACTTTACTAATGTGAGGTCTAGTGATGTTGTCCCATTTTGAGCTAAATCCATAAAAGCATTGTTAGCATTCTATTCCATACAAATATTACTTAAATATTGATTTTATGAGAAATCTACCTTTTTGGGCACCCCTGATTTAAATGAGAAACAATAATAAAAAAAACCCCTACCCCCCTACCCTACATCAACCTCCCTCCTCACCCCAGCCAAGCTGACCCCACCCCTGGGCAAATGCCCCTAACTCTTTACTTACCCGTCCGTGCAGATTCTGTCCAGCGGAGTTCACTGGTAGCATCTTCAGCTGATTTGGTAATCTTTGGAATGAGACCGGCGCTTCTGCAATTTTCGTGAGTTTCGGCGCATGTGCAGTTGTCGCAAAACAGAATATTTCTCCAACTGCGCTGTTCTCATTCTGAAGATTACCAAAGAGAAGAAGATGTCGCCCGTGAACTCAGCTGGACAGAATCTGCATGGAGGGGTAAGTAAAGAGTTAGGGGCATTTGCCCGGGGGGGAGGGTCGGGTTTTTTTTTTATTAAGGGTTTGTTTCTCCTTTAAGGTATAGGGTCACTACACACTGTTACTTATTATGGATAGATGGAGGATCAATGTGATTAGACTCTGCATCATTAGCTTTGGCCATGACAAATGGCATAGGGAACCGTATAGATACATTTGTTAATTTATATAGTGCTAACAGCGCTATACAAAGAAATATGCATTATTCACTTCAGTCCCTGCCTATGTGGAGCTTATGATCTAAGGTAGAGTCCTGCATCAGGTCAGGTGCCCCCAGATTTTTAGGCAGAAAGTCACTGATTCCCCAATTGTCCAGGTGGTCCGCAGATACCCTGCTTGAGTACCTGGTTAAAGTTTGGATGTGTTCCCGCCTACCCCTGATGGTTCATTATGTCAATTCCAGTTTGCAGGAGCCTAGGTCAGTAGTTAAGCTAACCCATTGCAGGTGTGGCAGCTGGGCACCAGCCGGACTCCCAGGTAACCCGTCTGGCTTTGTCACCTCCCACCCCCACATGAGTGAGCGTAAATGCGCAAATAAGCGCGTTATGCAGTTGGAGAGATGAACTTGCTTAGCCAGACTAGGGGTAAGCAACAGGGAAGCTGTGTCTGGCGCCCCAAGCTTTGTGCCCTAGACACGTGCCTCTTGTGCGTACCCCAAGTTCAGGTCCTAGTGGACTGGGGAGTGAGTCAGGGTAGGGAGCATAGCAGTGTGGCAGGTGCAGGTCAGGTTGTGGGTCAACAGGTCCGGGTCGGGCACAGGTCTGTCTGAACAGACTTGAACAGATCTCTAAGCTAAAGGTGCCAATCAAATTCAAACACACTATGGGCAATTATATTACGAACCATTTAACCTGCCTGTATGTTTTTTGGAGTGTGGCAGGAAACCCACCAAGACACGGGGAGAACATGAAAACTCTTTGCAGGTACTGACTGGAAACAAACTTAGCCAGTAGTACTACCACCACCATGCTGCCCTACCTCTTTTGGGGACTGTAGTGCAATGTAGAGCTGGTAAATCTTTCGTGCCCGGCTATGGAGTATGAAGTTGGGATGGGTGTCTTTATATTCTTCACAGGCCAACCAGAAATCTAGGTTCTCCTCACTAAACTCGGATTGCAAGAAGACACGAAAAAGGGCACGGCCATCTGTAGCGAGAAACAGAGTTTGAAAGGCTAAATAAAAATTGTGAAGGACATAAAAATAAGTAGGCAAGAGCACTTAGTATAGGGTCTAAAAAGGCTGGAGATAAGGGTCTTTGTAGAAGACAAATGGGGGAACGTAATAATGGGCGCTACCACAAAAATCGTTTGTAATGTGAATAAATGTCCACAAATTGAACATTTTGCCCCTCACGCGATAATAGGATAGCAATTGAGAGTATTATAGTTTGCAGTAGTGTGCAGTGTATGTAATACAACTTCTTAATGAAAAACTTGTTACATTTGCTCCAAAAGTTTCAAGCAGGTGTTAAAGGTTCGCCATGCGCAATTAAGATTCATAATGCAATAAAAGCCTAATGAAGAAAATGTAATTGTGACATGCAAATTTTGTGCACAAATTTGTTCTCTTTGTGAATTTTATTATATTTCTTTATATTGTTTTGTGATAAAAGCTGCTAATGGAAAAATTACAGTAAAGAAACAAATTATTACTGTGCAAATAATTTTACCCATGTGTGAATTTAATATAGTTTTTGATATGGGAAGATATTTTGATGTGGGAAGTATTCAGAGACCCCATCAATAGCAGTTAAACTTTGTATATTATACAAGTATACATTACATACATAGGAAGCAACCAATTCCAGCCTTTTTTGCAGGATTTTGATTCAGCTAAACATTAGTGCCTGGCTGAAGAAAATCTGAACCTTCATTACCAATTGACTTTTGACTATGGAAGGAGGTGAAAAAATGTATGATGATTTTTGGTGGATGTTGCTATTTTGCATATTCAAATTTAGGTTTCAATTCAGACAATTTTTTAGTGCTCAGTTCAGTATTCAGCCTATTCCTAAGTGTGAATGTGTTGCATCCCTACGAAGAAGTATAGGTAATATAATGTCGTTATTAAATTAATAGCAGAATGAATGAATAAATTAATGAATGAATGAATGAATGAATAAGATGTTGGTAAGAACAGGGCCATCCAGATCTGGAATGACTGATAGTGATCTTAATATTAATACTGCAATAAACCAGCAAGCCTATCTTTTACACTATAAATGTAATATATCAGTAATTCAGAGGTGAGAAAATCAGTTGTTTGTAATATGTGGCCATTATACCCCTTTAAAAATAAAAATGTTTGAAATGTTTGCTACAAGTTCCTCTTTTTCACTTTAATGAAAACTCAATTTATCTTCAGCTATTATTATAGCTAATTAAATTATCTTGGATGAGCTCTGTACAGACAGTTCATCCCTTCACCACTTTTTTGAGTCTGTCTGCTTACATAAGTCCATTATGAGGACGGTTTATCTAGACACTAGTATTCAAATTCTCTACCTCAAAAGAAGTTTGCAGACAAGCACCCCCAACTGGTTAAAATAACCAGCTTGGTCAATACAAACGGAACATAGGATGAAAAAATAAATGATCAGAGAATCCCTTAGCATATCAAAGTAATTAGTAGATCCAAATTTAAATTCTTAACTTTTCCTTTGCTTTTTCCAACCTGGCCCTGCCCCCTTTCCATTAAAGCTGGCCATAAACAAAGGTTTGTATGATTTTCAGACCATGTGTGGATTGTCCAGACATGTTTCATACCATGGCGATTGGTCGTTTAGTTGATTGGATGTTAGAATATCTCTGCATGTTTTGACGACATCAATGGGTGACTGTCACCGCTAATTGTAGATATAACTTTCGTATGCTTGCTGTCTGTCAACTCATGGCCGGAACATCATTTGATTTGTTATTTTTACTACTTTATTTAATCTGAATGGTTAGTTGTATGTCAGTAGATTGCAATGAACGAGCGTTTGTCATACAAGAGAATAAAATCTGCAAAGCTATGGCCATCTTAAAGCTGGCCATAGATGTAAAGATTTTTAAAGGATCTTGAGACCACAATACGATTTGTATGATTTGTCCATCAACTAAAAAGACCATTTCAAGCGATATTGCCAGGAAAACTGAGGGTAGCTGCCTGCTTGGCCCTGCAAACATAGATAGATTGCACTGGGACCGATAACATTTTTTTTTACCTGGCCGATCAATTTTCTGACAGACTAAAAATCGTATGATGCACGATCGTTCGATTCCCACTAACCTCACGATAATTTGACGGATTGCACTGAAATTGATCGTTCACCATCGAAAAATCTTTGTGTCTATGAGTACCATAAGCCTTTCCACTGGCCGATAAGGCTTCCAGTGACATTATGGGTGTAGCCACCTGTAAGTTCATGAGATAACACCAGGATTTGTCAATTAATTCTGCAGCCTCTATCTCTGGAACTACTGACCATTTTGCTATGTGGTAATTGGTGAAGATGACCTCTGATCATGTAACTTCTGATGTGCATAGGATAGAAAAATACACAATCTGCATTTTTCAGGTTGGTAAGAAGATCCCTTTCCCTTGGTAAAATACCACCGGAGGCATGGTTTTCAGCTTGCTTCAGGGCAGAAACAGTCTTGCAAAAGTCATTTACACACAAGTCACTGAACAAGGGGCTATGCCACAACCAGAATAAAAATTGAATGCACTATTTGCGTTCTTTGCATGGCTAAATGTGGAAGAGTGAATGAGACAGAAAGCTCATAGAGCAGGGTGATGAGTTTATTTTACTCACATGTATGAGATAGCAAATTCTCAAGACACTTTCCCCAACTCTGAACATCATCTATGCTTGGGCTGTGAAAGACAGACAAAAATTAAGACTTTTTGAGACTCAGAGAGCTTTGGCAAGATCCTATTTCCAAGACTTTTCATACTGTTAAAATGTTGCCTGTACAGAGACAGAAAATAGGAGGTTATTACCGTCCTATATTAGACGAGTGAGAGGTCCAGAGACGGAACAGAGGCAGATGACTTTTCTTGTGCTTCTGTCTGGAAAAAAAAAGAGATAAGGTGATCCCCAAATACAAATGGCAGATAGAAAATAAGTTATATAAAAGCAGATGCCAAAGAAAAATGAGGTAAGACTTACTCTTTCTTTTTGTGTCTGTGTCCTTTATCAGTCTCACACAGTAAACCACTGTCAGTCTCCCCAGTAGAGGGCAGGGGCTACAAGAAAGAAGCAATGCCAATGCCTTGGTAAACATCATGCAGGGATTTAATATACATGACTGTGTAGGGATATTGAATCAGTGAATACACATGGTGTGCTTTTCATGCATCTCACAGTCAACTCACATATTATTGTTAAGAATTATGCTAGTGACCAATGTGCTGTACATAATGAACCCTTCCTCAGCACTTTGTATTGCAAGTTCCTTGAGACATAAAAAATAAAGAGCTCAGTTTGGAATGCAATGAGAAATAGTGAGTCAAAAGCACTTCATGTAAAGACACATTTGTGGGAGAGGGTTGTTGATAAAGAAAAAAAAATATTAATGAAAAGCTTTTTTAACCAGACCCAGATTTGTGGAAAGGCCACAAAGGCCCGAGCCTAGGGCGGCAGGATTTTAGGGGGTGGCATACCACCCAACTGCATCCACACTGGGGAAAAGCAGGAAATTTGATAGTTTTTTTACATTTCCCAAGCAACGATTTTCAGTCTTCTGGACCTGAAGAAGGAAATTTGCGCATGTGTCAAGGGGAGAGTGGGTGACGAGCAGCGGTGGGCCTAGGGGCACCCGATGAGTAAATTGGTCCTGTTTTTACCACTAAATAAAAATGTAAAAGCATTTCCCTTTTAAACAAATTATATACATTCGGGTGATGCCAGCTTTGGAAAAGAAAGTATAATATTAAAATTGACTGTGCTGCATGGTTGTTTCTTAAAGGGATACGGACACAAACGAGAGTCATATTAGTGTATATTAAACGTTACCTATAGGTCACGTTGATTGTTTTGAACCTGACTGTTTTGCCAACCTGACGGTCTCTTCTCAAGCTGTCAGTTAGAATTTCTAACACTAATAGACTGCTGCAGCACAAATATAGCAGCCCTCTCATAGAGGAAGACAGGGATTAGATAGGTAAGGTAAAAGCATTGAGAAAATATTTTAATTGCAAAATTATAAGGAGCATGCAAAGAAAATGGTATGATAGTTGTAAAAAAGGTTGAAGGTTTCTGGTGTTGGTATCTCTTTAGGAAATACAGAAAGGATATGTGAACATTGACAAAGATTCTGTCATATGCACTTTGAGAAGAAAAGGCTAAATCACTGAAGAGGAGCACCAGACTGGTGTCAGAGGTAAATGCTAATTACTGGGGGATACCTAACAAATTTGCCCCTCCCAGTGAGTGAAATTGCTTACCTCAGACTCTGGTCTGGCATTTCTCTTCACTGAAAAACATGCCAGTCCTTCGTAGTATTTTAGAGAGTACCTTACCACCATCTTTTTTTCCTTTACCAGGGATCCCTTGAGGCTGATATGGACTGTAAGCACACACAGTAGAATAAAACCAGAGCTTACACTAAAATAAGATGAACTCTACTGAGTGTGCGAAGCCCAGGGCCGAAGCAACAATCCTGAAACGGGAGGGAAAATGGTGGCACGGCAAGTTGCTATCCTGACCAGTAAGGCAATGAATATCACTGGGGGGTGACTAACAAATTGGTACCCCCTCCCAGTGATAAAAACTTTCCTTGCCATTTAATACTATTAGTTTTGAAAGTTTAGTAACATTAGATTCCAAATCCCATTTCTCAGTCTATTATATCTATATATGACAAAGTTGTGCTATAGCAACAACATGCCTATGCCATTTCAAAAGATTAAGCACAAAAAGTGTTAACAGTCTTCAAGTTTGTGGGAATGCAGCTGAAGCAAACAGGAAATAAAGGGTCAGTCCCTTTATGGACCCTAGACACATCCTCCTTGTAAAAGGCACAATCTTTCTTTCTGGTTCTTCTCGTTTTGTAACTTATTTTGTTGCTAAAATTCATCCGAACACAAATCCATTCTTCTCTTAAAATCCCCAGGTTAAAATATCAATAGTACATAAAACTGTACATTTATGCACTAAAAGTCTTTGGTTTTAGTTACAGATTTGCTTTATCTAGTTTGACAAGAAATACAACAGGGCCCTGCACATACAGTACTGGATATTATACAGCGTTTTTTCCAAGCCCCACTGCAGCCCAGTCTTTATATAAACAGAGGCCCTGTCTCATCATGTTTGGCTTCCCTCCATTCTTCCTTGCTCATTCTCTCTTACAGTGTCAGCCTCACCCTCTTTAATCTTTCATTGCGGTCTTACTTGTTCTACTTATAACCATATTTTTACTCCACAAAAAATACTTCCAATCAAGATGCTTTTTAATCCCCGCAACAGCACAGCCTCTTTATATTTCACACCTGCATTTTGTTATTCTAGCCACCACCATTGCCTCTGCCTGTACCAACACCTTTATTATCCCTTTTAACTTCCAACCTCATGCTACTGATTCACCACCCAGTACAAAGCATTCATTAGAGTTTGTGTGGCGGTGCACGGCTACTTATCACTAGTGTGCCCTTTCTGTCCCTGAATATCCCCTTCCACACATCACAAGTGTTTCCTCTCTTTCTGATTTCTTAAAGGGATTCGGTCATGATTTTTATGATGTCGTTTTTATTTCTAAAGTACACTGTTAACACTGCAAATAATTCACTCTACAATATAACATTTCATTCCTGAACCAGCAAGTGTATTTCTTAGTTGTAATATTGGTGTGTAGGCGCCATATCAGGTCATTTTGCCTGGTCATGTGCTTTCAGAAAGAGCCAGCACTTGAGGATGGAACCGCTTTCTGGAAGGCTGTTCTTTCTCCTACTCAATGTAACAATGTGTCGCAATTACCATTGAGTGCTGTTCCTAGATCTACCAGGGAGCTGTTATCTTGTATTAAGCTCCCCATAGACGCGACGATTCTTCTTCTGAGAAAATCGGGGTCTCATGATTAGGATCGGATCTTATAAAAATCTCTGGCCAGCTTTAGGGAGCTGCTATCTGGTTACCTTCCCATTGTTCTGTTGTTAGGCTGCTGGGGGGGGGAGGTAGTGGGTGATATCACACCAACTTGCAGTACAGCAGCAAAGAGTGACTGAAGTTTATCAGAGCACAAGTCACATGACTGGGGGCAGCTGGGAATCTGCCAGTATGTCTAGCCCTATGTCAAATTAAATATAAAAAAAATCTGTTTGTTCTTTTGAGAAACGGATTTCAGTGCAGAATTCTGCTACAGCAGCACTATTAACTGATTTGTTTTAAAAAAAAAAAAAAACATTTTTAACCATGACAGTATCCCTTTAACATTCCAGCCCAATTACTTTTCTCTACAGTCCTTCCCATATTCACGTATGCACCCGAAGGAGCACAACTATATGTTTCTATGGTAAATATACAATTATATATTATGTATTGTGCTGTCATTGACTTGCAGGTATTTTTTTTTTATAGTTCAGTATACTCTATAGATAATGTATAGGTTATTTATTTATGTTTGCACTGTATCTAAAGTTAAAAGAGGGTAAATAATGACTAGTTTTCCTTTCCGTCTCAGTTGCCATTTGCTAAATAGCTGCAAATCCCTTTGACAAACAGCAATTGTTGTATTGTTGTTAGACTGGAAATGCACAGAACATTCTCCTTAGACACACACACCTTTTCTGACTGCTCACTAGCACAAATGAAAGGTAAATAAACGGTGTATGCAAACATATAGCTATAGAAATTATGTTGGGATTTTTCTGCATTTAAATCCAGAGGCTTTCGTCAAGACCTACAGCGATAATAATTGGTGGCAGTATCCTAGGATAGGTATGGTACAAGGATGTAATTATTACAGATAACTCTCCCATCTAGAGTTTCTATCAAACGTCAGTGAAGATTATTATTCAGTAAAATTATTAATAACAGCTCTTTAAGGCAGATTTATCAAATACTGACCTGGGGGGGGATCTATAAAGCTTCCCAGAATTTCTATATTTCTCCTAATTAACAACACATTTTTATGAACCGACACATTCAGAAATGCAAATACCTTTATTAGAATGTAATTTGATTTCTGTGGGCAGTCGACCACCATTCTGCTGTATAAAGTGAGCAGCACTGAGCTCTGAATTGTTAAGCCCCACAGTAAACTGCAAGCGGAAGTTAATAATTCAGACATTTTTTTTCAGTAGTAGAATGAATAGTTCCAATGGGATCTGTTGTATCATCGAGTAGTAACTATTGTTAAAACTAGTTTAAAATTACCATGACATAATAAATGGGCCTTTTAATGTCTGCTGCCAATGCCAAAACAATTCAATTCCAATTTGCCGACAGATCCCAACATATAGGGGCAGATTTATTAAGGGTTGAATTTAAATTTTTTTTATGGTCAAAACTGTCAAATTCGACTAGGGAATTATCCAAACTCGATTTGAGTTTTTCAAAAAATTGAACTAAATTTTTCAAGATTTATCATACTCTGGCTCTTTAAGAATTCAAATTTGACTATTTGCCACCTAATACCTGCTGTATTATCCTAAATAGAAGAACTGCCATTTTAAGCATTAAGGGCTATCCCCTGGCTCATACAATTCATTGTGCTCACACACAAACCAAGGGCACACATACATTACATCAGATAATTAAGTTCTGTCTTTTACTCCCACACTTCTTCCCAGAAGCGTAACTAGAGGGGGGGCGGGCCCTGGCGAAGGACGCGCAGCCGGGCCCCTGCCCCCCTCCGTACACCCGGAAACTGGCCGGCAATATGCTCCGCACAGCGGGGCGTGGACTGCACGGACTGCCGGGGGGCCCTGCTCCCCCGGTAGTTCCGCCACTGCTTCTTCCTGTTAAAGTTAGAGCTGCAGTTTTTCCTGACAGGCATTTATACAAATCCGGGTCTGACAGTGCTATAGAAGTCAGTGGGAGCAGAGCTCATCCTAATGGGCCATTTTTAATCCAATCAGAATGAGAGGCTTTTGTATTTTTTCGGTATGTATTGTCCAAAAATTTTAAATATTCAGAGGTTTTAGAGGTATTGTATGTTTTTCTGATTATTATGGGCTTTTTTTTTTCGTTCCTCTTTTTTATAATCAGAACTTTTAATAAATTCAATAGTGATGCACCGAATCCAGGATTCAGTTCAGGATTCGGCTGAATCCTTCTGCCCGGCCAAACCGAATTTGCATATGCAAATTAGGGGTGGGGAGGAAAATCTTGTGACTTTTGGTCACAAAACAAGGAAGTAAAATATGTTTTCCCCTCCCACCCCTAATTTACATTTGCAAATTAGGATTTGGTTCGATATTCGTCTGAATCTTTCACAAAGGATTCGGGGGTTGGCCGAATCCAAAATAGTGGATTCGGTGCATCCCTAAAATTCAATGACATTCATGGGTTTAGAGTCTGTGAATTTAGTTGTGGTTTCTAAAACCTCCAATACCAATACAATTCGACCTTTAATAAATAAGTCTCGTTGAGATGAATCTTTGCTTCTGACCCAGGATGTCTACATCAGAGAGGAAAAGTTTAGTTTCATATTACATACAGTACCTTAATGGATCCTGTGAAGAAGGACAAGAGATGATGCTTTGCTGCATTCACCTTTGCTGTTCTTCTCTTCTTTCTCAGTGTTTTGGGGGATGGCAGGCTCCATCCACTGGCAGACTTTTCCTGCTGTCCTAGTTCCTTTTGCCCTCTACCAGAGTCCAGGTGTGATTCACTCTGTGTTCTCCATATGGACAAAGGGACTCTTAATGTTTCTGCTTCTTTAGCTTCCTCTTCATCACTGTCACATGCCAAATGACCAGCACTGAAAGAACGTTCCACCTGCACTTCTGGGACTGGGAGAGCTGGGACAGGATGGGACGAGGTGGTTGAATCTGTAGATGGAGGAGGTCTTCGAATAGCCAAGCGTTTCCAATTTTGAGGATTATCAGGAGAAAGACAAGTGTCACTGCCAGACTTGCGCAGAGGGTTAAACACATGAAGCATCTGTTAAAAAGAGAGTAAAGTATGCAGTAGCTAACTGAATATATATGTCGATTTATAAGGTTGACCTAATGCATACATTCCAGTAGGCTTTTCACAAAACTTAAATATTTCTGATCACTTAAATGGCACATTGGGGCTTTGTTCTCTATTGTCCAAATACTGCTTGCACCCCTCATCCAGCCTACATGCACAGAAAAGATTTCCGCTTTACACATATCTCTCTGCTATATGCAATGGAAATAGGAGTTGCCCTATTACTTTTTGTCATTGAATGCATTTGTGCTGCCCACCAAAAGGGGTGCCAATTCCCCTAGCAACCATGCATTGATTTAAATAAGAGACTGTAATATGAATAGGAGAGGGGCTGAATGAGATGAGTAATAAAAAGTAGCAATAACAATACATTTGTAGCCTTACAGAGCATTTGTTTTTTCCAAGGGGTCAGCGACGCCCATTTGAAAGCGGCAAAGAGTCAGAAGAAAAAAGGCAAATAACTATAAAACTATACAAAATAAATAACGAAAATCAATTTAAAAGTTGCTTAGAATTGGTCATTCAATAACATACGAAAAGTTACCTTTAATAAATCTGCCCACTAGAATGAACCTTTTAAAAGAGGGAGAGATGTATTGACGTCCACACCCATCTGTACTCCCTGTCACATAATAACTGGATATTTTTAAAAGTAAAAAATAAAAACTGGGTAAATAGATAGCCCGTGCAAAATAAAAAATATTTTTTAATATAGTTAGTTAGCCAAATATGTAATGTATAAAGGCTGGAGTGACTGGATGCCTAACATAAAGAACAGAAAACTACTTCCTGCTTTTCAGCTCTCTAACTCTGAGTTAGTCAGTGACTTAAAGGGGGGTCACATAGGTCATAAATGTTCATTGAGTTTGCAATTGATCCTCAGCATTCAGCTCAGATTCAAAAGCAAATAGTTATGAAACACGTGCCCCCCCTTAAGTCACTGATTGGTTACTGCTTGGTAACCAATCAGTGGAAACCAAGAGAGGTGCAAAGCAGGAAGTAGTGTTCTAGCTATTATGTTAGACATCCACTCACTCCAGCCTATATAGATTACATTTTTGGCTAACTAACTATATTAGAAACATTTTTTTATTTTGCACAGCTTATCTATTCACCAAGTTTTTATTTATACACCAAGCAATTCCTTTAAATACTCCAAACCTGGGCTATTTGCATCTGGGCAAACTAATAAGATAAATCCGGTCACGCTACATTCACTGGATTTATGCTGCGATCTGAACAGATTACCAAACATGACCACTCTTGTTATTCCAATCCCAAATGCACTCCAGTTAAATTCGAGTACGAAGCTAGCGACATAAGTCGGACCTTTAGCAACAAAAAGATCATCTCTAGCTGGTATTGCAATACAAGGCCCGGGCTTAAAAACAACCTTCACAGGAGTTGCTGGAGATATCTATAGCTGCAACCATCCATGCGAGGTTCAGCTAGCGAAGCCCGAGGCTTTTGACCACCCTGACTAACCCCTCTCACCGTTTGATATGCAATTCTATTTTTATTGTTATGGCAGACTGTGTGAGACGGCTTTTATTGATAGCATTCCTTCGGCAGAACAACTAACTTAACCTTGCAAATGTGAAGCACATGCAGTAATGCCCTTATCCATCATGCCCCCAGGCTTACTGGCACTTACAATTCAATTGATAATAACAAAATCATTTCTAGGACATTTTTTCAGTTGAATCATTATAACGAGACTTGTGCTCAACACAGGCATAATGTGATGCATTGACCATATGACATGTTTTAATTTTCCTAACAACAAAACGGTTACAGAGTGAGAGCAAGAGCAGTGTTGAGACTTGATTTCTATAGGATTAGTAAAAGTATTTCCATGGTTTTAAAAACAGATATTTCCAAGAAAATTGAAGGAAGAGAGTTAAAAAGTAGGCACATAAAAACAGAAATACAATTAGTAATAATGTTACAAGGTCAGGCAATCTATCGGTTCTGCTGTACGGCTCCATAGAAATTTACAATATAGTGGGCTGGTAGGAGGCTGTTTGGGCCTCTGTGTACTTGGAATGACAGGGCCTATTTTGACTCCCAGGCCTGTACAAGGTTATATAAGGCAGAACTACATAATAGTCGGAAAGGAAGTGAGTGGATTTTGCTATTATAAACAAAACAGTCCACTTTATAATGTATGCTTATTTTATTTTTCCATACAGCTTTTAACTACAGCGCACAACAAGTTACGATCGAACGATTCGAAGGATTTTAATCCATCGAAAATTGTTAAGAAGCCTATGGGGACTAACATTGGCCTCGGTAGGTTTTAGGTGGCGAACTAGGGGGTCGAAGAAATTTTTAAAGAGACAGTACTTCCACTATCGAATGGTCGAATAGTCAAATGATTTTTAGTTCGAATCGTTTGATTCGAAGTAGCCCATTCGATGGTCGAAGTAGCCATATTTGACCATTCGAAATTCGAACTATTTTTTCCTCTATTCCTTCACTCGAGCTACGTAAATGGGCCCCTAAATGTGTAGATACTCCTCTCATTGCACAGCATGTTGTGAGTTGCAGTTTACCCTCATTAGCAGGAGGATAAGACACACAAAGGTATCCATACCCATCTGTCAGCTTTTTGAAATTAATGGCTAATGCCTTGACTGATGCACATGGTGCAGTGACCGGTAGGCTTCCAAACCTGCACCTTAATGTTGTGTTTCTTTATTTCGCTTATCTATATTTTTATAAATTTGCACTTCAACAGTTTTACTCCATTGTGCTGTAAATTTTTTACATAGGTTTTGCTCCAATTGACTTTATTTCAGCAGCAGTTTCCCTGTCCAACACCTTTAAAGCAGCATAAAAAAAAAAAAAACCAAATTCTAGATTTATGGTTGGCTTCTTTTTTTATTTTTTTATTTTTGATCTATGCTAAAAACAAACAAACAAAAAAAACACACCTGTCTGCTTTGCTATATAACCAATGTTATTTAATGGTGAGTACCTGGCTGACACACACAGAGTGGTGAGAGGTGTTGGCAAAATCCACACACTTCCTTTCCGACTATTATGTAGTTCTGCCTTATATATCCTTGTACAGGCCTGGACTGGCAGTCAAAATATTTTTGTTTTTTTGTTTTTTTTAATGCTGCCTTAAAAGGTGTTGGACAGTGAAACTGCTGCTGAAATAAGTCAATTGGAGCAAAACCTATGTAAAAAATGTACAGCACAATGGAGTAAAAATGTTGAAGTGCAAATTTATAAAAATATAAATAAGCGAAAGAAAGAAACACAACATTAAGGTGCAGGTTTATCAAGGGTTGAATTTCGAATTAAAAACTCCCATAAAGAACTCAAAATTTGACCAATTGAAATTTATTAAAAAAAAATAGAATTTTCAAAACTCGGGTAAATAGGATCGACCCGAAAACTTGAATCAAATTTTTCAAAATTTTCTCAGAAAAGAACTCGAATGTCAAGAAGGCAGCAAACAACTCCAAATTGATCCCAGGACGAGTTCTTATAGGGCTAGAGTATGATAAATCTCAAAAATCTAATTCGAATTTTTAAAAAAACTCGAATCGAATTTTAACAATTCCTTAGTCGAAATATAATCATTTTGGCCATAAAAAAAAAAACTCGAATTCGAATTTTCAATTCGACCCTTGATAAATCTGCCTCTAAAACAATCTGTTTAAGCCAGAGTTATAAAAAAGTAGGGAACACAGGCAATGATGTTGGTATGCCTTCAATATCATATACAGCACTGGGCCATAGAAAGGAGTATCAAAATCTAGAAATACCTATTCAATATACCTTGTAATAACTGCGTAAAATACAACATTATCAGTATGGCTGCCGATAAAATTATAATCTGTTAACGGGCCAGTAACACAAGCAAGTGAAAATACATTATTTACATTTAGGGGCAAATTCATCAAGGGTCGAATATCGAGGGTTAATTAACCCTCGATATTCGACTGGGGAATGAAAATCCTTTGACTTCTAATATCGAAGTCGAAGGATTTTGCGCAAATACTTCGATCGAACAATCGAAGGAATAATCGTTCGATTGAACGATTAAATCCTTCGAATCGAACGATTCGAAGGATTTTAATCCAACGATTGAAGGATTTGGGACCTTCCCCATAGGCTAACATTGGGTTCGGTAGGTTTTAGATGGCGAACTAGGGGGTCGAAGTTTTTTTCTTAAAGAGACAGTACTTCGACTATAGAATAGTCAAACGATTTTTAGTTCGAATCCTTTGATTCAAAGTCGTAGTCGAAGGTCGAAGTGGCCCATTCGATGGTCGTAGTAGCCAATAAAAACTTCGAAATTCCAAGTTTTTTTTTTTACTTTGAATCCTTCACTCGAAGTTAATGAATTGGCCCCTTAAAGAAAATTTCCAAGTATGCAACACTTGCACATAAAATAACTCTTATCAGCACCAGTATCAGGGGTAAAACAGACCCTGAGGTTGCAGGGGGGCCCAGGAGGTATAGGGGCCCCATGAGGTCCTAATTCATATACAATTTAAATAATATTGGTAAAACTGGCCAGCCTGGGGGCCTGAAAAATAATCTGCTGTGGGGCCCAGTAATATCTAATTGCTCCACTGACCAGTATTATTTAGAAAGCAACAAAGGACATTTCACCTCTGTTTATCTCTTGAATGAAATTCTGCATAAAAAAAAAAAGAAAATGTAATTCTAAGCTAACTCCCAACATACATAAAAGATTCACAATGATTTAAATGTTCATTTTAAACGTAACTGCTATGAAAAACAGTGTCTGTTTATCCTTTGCTATTCTCTGCTCTGCTAGTTCAGTATTACATGTAACATAGAAACAATATAGCAGTAGTCAGCTCCACTCCAGCCAAGACTCATTCTCTCAATGCTTTGCATATTTTGTGCTTAACAGACCTGCAAAGAGGGAGAATCACAAGGCACGACATTGAGGGAACTGGATCCTTGACTGGAGAAAAGATGAATACTGCAACATTGTTCAGTGGTACATGTAGCACGGGACAGACAGACACTTCTTTCAGAAGTGATTACATTTACAAATAACTTTAAACATGTTGATCATTTGTAATTCATGTACACTGGAAAGTTGCCCCAGGATTAATTTTGCTTTTGGTATGTAAAAATTGAACTGCAGATGCATTGCTATATACATGTAATACAAGTTATTTGTAATGTGAAAATGTATTCCTCTTTACAAAAATGTTTCCAAATTGAATAGCTTTTGCAAACTCAAAAACGGCTTAGCGAGCACTTCTGCCAGTGGAAGAAAGACAGCGAATGTTATAGTTTGCTCCAGTGTGCAGTGTATGTAATAAAACTGAGAAAGTTATGTTTGCTCCAAAAGATTATGCTACCTTTTAGGGATGCACCTAATCCAGGATTCGTCCCTTTCCAGCAGAATTCAGATTCGGCTGAATCCTTCTGCCCGGCTGAACTGAATCCTAATTTGAATATACAAATTAGGGGAGGGAGAGAAATCGCATGACTTTTTGTCACAAAACAAAAAGTGTAAAAAGTGTTTTCCCCTTACCACCCCTAATTTGCATATGCAAGTTAGGATTCGGTTTGGTATTCGGCCGAATCTTTCGCGAAGGATTCGGGGGTTCGGCCGAGTCCAAAATAGTGTATTCAGTGCATCCCTGCTACCTTTAAACATGCCTTTAATGTGAGCAATTAAAATTCATGATGCAATAAAAATCTAGTGAATACTAGATTGCAAACGTTTATTTGTTTGGGCAGTTTGTTTTCTCTTTGCGACTTTTATTATATGTCTCCCACAGTGATTAATTTATATAAACTATATTAGAGTCTCTGATGTAAATCACAGTTCTCACCAATCCATAATATTTCAGTGCATACGACCCTCATACATTTGTTTTTCTTATGTTACTAGCTCTTTAAATCCAGCCTCTCAACACAACTTTGCTATTCCCACACCTCATGTCACTACCAATTCTATTAGGGCCAAAATACATGAGCATGTTGCTAGCTAAAAATAGAATTTACTGATTCCAATGCGACAAAATGTATAGTCCGCAAATTGTGCTAATGACAGCCCACAGGAAACAATAAAAATCTATTTTGGACAGCTAAAAGGAGTCAGCTACATGCAGTGCACATAAATTAGCCCTATGATAGATCAGATATCAGATACCATTAAGTAGCTTATATTTGAACGTTGAGTGGTTTCTCAGGATTTGCTGGTTATTAAGAGAGCTCAGCCTGCTGCTTATGAAAGGGATTTTTATGATGTAGTTTTTATTTATAAATAACACTAAGGGGAAGATTTACATAGGGTCGAATATCGAGGGTTAATTAACCCTCGATATTCGACTGCTGAAGGTAAATCCTTCAACTTCGAATATCGAAGTCGAAGGATTTACCGCAATTAGTTTGATCGAACGTTCGAACGATAAATCGTTCGATCGAACCATTAAATCCTTGATTCAAACGATTCAAAGGATTTTAATCCATCGATCGAATGATTTTTCTATGACCAAAAAAAGCTTAGAAAGCCTATGGGGACCTTCCCCATAGGCTAACATTGCACCTCGGTAGGTTTTACTTGCCGAAGTAGGGGGTCGAAGTTTTTTTTTTAAAGAGACAGTACTTCGACTATCGAATGGTCGAATAGTCGAACAATTTTTAGTTCGAATCGTTCGTTTCGAAGTCGTAGTCGAAGGTCGAAGTAGCCAATTCGATGGTCAAAGTAGCCAAAAAAATCATTCGAAATTCTAAGTTTTTTTTTTATTCTATTCCTTCACTCAAACTAAACAAATGTGCCTCTTAGAGTAGCATTCCACAAGTGTTTTTCGTAGGATCGGCGCCCGCTGACAGAATGCACGAGACAAGTCGGATAGAGACAGGCGTCAGGATTCTAATTGGACTGAATGAAACATCGCAGGTAAAAACTACATTACATCAAACGCGACACGACTGTCCGATGTGGACGCAGAAAGTAGCATCTTCATCCAAAAGTCGGACTGTGTAGTTGTTACCTCCGACTTTTCATTCAGTCCAATTATATCTTGACGCTTCCGACTCCATCCGACTTGTCGTGTGCGTTTTATTGGCGGGCGTCGATCTGACGAAAAACACTCATGGAGTTCTACCCTAACACTTGAAATAATTCACTCTACAATATAAAATGTTATTCCTGAACCAGCAAGTGTATTTTATTTTTATTTATAATATTGGTGTGTAGGCAGCCATCTCAGGTCATTTTGCCTGGTCATGTGCTTTCAAAAAGAGCCAGCACTTTAGGATGGAACTGCTTTCTGACAGGCTGTGGTTTCTCCTACTCAATGCAACTGAATGTGTCACGGTGGGACCTGGATTTTGCTATTGACTGCTGTTCTCATATCTACCAGGCAGCTGTTATCTGGTTACCTTCGCATTGTTCTGTTGTTAGGCTGCTGGTGGGGAAAGGGGGTGGGGATATCACTCCAACTTGAAGTACTGCAGTAAAGAGTGACTGAAGTTTATCAGAGCACAAGTCACATGACTGGGGGCAGCTGGGAAACTGACAATATATCTAGCCCCATGTCAAATTTCAAAATTAAATATAAAAAAAAATCTGTTAGCTCTTTTGAGATTTCAGTGCAGAATTCTGCTGGAGCAGCACTATCAACTGATGTTTTGATTCCCCCCCCCCTTGACAGTATCCCTTTAAAGTTTTTCACTATGTAAATTGCACCCCTTTCACTATTCATAATAAGTATTTCAATGAATTATAGAATACATAGATATATATGTAGCAGTATTTATAAAAGCAAAGGTAATTTTACATTTCCACAATGTCTGATTGTTTACATGAATATATAGGCGTTCCGTGCTAAGTGCTAATTAAAGGGCTTACGCAGAACAGAGCATATAAATAGCAGAGAGGCTGCAGGACAGGGAGGAGATGTGGAGACTACACAGTGGTTATAGAGTCAGCGCTGGAAAAGTACAGTGGGCCTCAGGGCAAGGCACCACAGAGATAGAATAGACTGCATTGATTTTAATAGTGGTAGGGGTGAGTGCAGGACAAACAGAATTGCAGGGTAATGTAAGAATAACTGTAATATTATTAGGGTGATATAAGAAGGTGTTAGGGAGGTACAGTGACCTGACTGTAAATTAAAAAGCACCCCCACAACCAGACCTTTAATGTTGGTCTTATACCTATAAAAATAGGTCTTGATTTGGGCAATCACTATCTTTTAAAAGCCACTGGCAGGGGAGGAAGGACAAGCCTATTAAACCGTTGCTTAGATCAGCGCAACCTTTCCCCTATAAATGCTGGGGCAAAGGGGAGGTTAAAGCCTAGTTAGATCAGTACTTTGGTGCTGGTCAGGGCAATCACTCTCTTTTACAAGCCTTAAGCGGGGAGGAAGGAACAAACTTGTGTAAAAAAAAAAATCAATGCTTTGGTACTGGCAAACCTCTCCCCTTATAAAATGCTACTGGCATGGGGGGAACGATCAAGCCCATTTAAGTCAAAGCCTTGGTCTGGAGACACTGACCCTGAGACACGTAGTTCTGCAGATAGATGCCAACCCAGAAAAAACTTGACCAGAGGTTAATAGTTAGGACCACCACATGGGGTTTACTTTGACATGGTAAGGTGGCTTATCAATTGTATGATCATAATTTTGTAACTAAAAAAAAAGTTTTGTAAAATACATGCATTAGTTTACATACTTAATTCATTTGTGAAACAGGGGAACAGGGAATGTGCGCTGATCATTTTTTTCCCTTTTTGTATGTCTGTAAAGTAACAAGCATCAGAGGTAGACGTATGAATGATACGTTCACTTGAGACACTAAGCCGATTTTATTGAGACACCGTTTGTGCTTTATAGTTATACCTAGCTGGGTGTCCAGGCAATAGGAGCACCAAGAGAAGTCTGAGAAGGAGCGCAGGTGACACAACATTCACAAAATCCACCATAGGTACATTAGTACAGCACACAGGCTGCAGTGGAGATGCAGAGAATGAATGTAAATGAATGTAATAGAAGACTAGAAAAGTCGGTGTACTGATATACCAGAGTGGATATGGGCAGGGCTGCCATCAGGGGGGGACAGGGGGGAGAGTTGTAGGGGGCCTCGTGGGTAAGGGGGGCCTGGCCACACTTACTTGATTAGCCGGGCCCCCCATCTTTCTGAGAGCTGCTGACTTCGGGAAGGCATGGACGTTTAAGGGGCCCTGGCCACCAATTTTCTTATAATGTGGGGGGGGGGGGGCTGGCCACCAATTTTTTTTTCTCATGTGGGGTCCTAGCCACCAATATTTTTTAATGGGGGGGGGGGCCCTGGCCACAAATATTTTTTTTTATGGGGGGCCCTGACCACCAATATCTTTTTATTTTTTATTAACATGTGGGAACCCTAGCTACCAATATTTTCTTTTTGTTTTTTTTACTGTGTGGTGGGGGGCAAACCTGTGGGGTGGAGAGGGCGGACTTGTAGGTGGGGCTTGCGGTGGGCGCAGCCCGGGGGCACAGGAAATTTTGTCGTATGGGGCTCTGCGATTTCTGATAGCAGTCCTGGATATGGGGAAAATCGAAGTGTAGCAGCATATTTAAAGATTATGGTCATTGCAGTGCAATGTTTGTTGTGATAAAGGAGCTGTACAGAAATACCCGTGCACGAGCAACTGCATCACCCAGGAGTCTGACTGTCAAGCCCTAATGTAGCTGTCACTCATCTGCTGTGCAAGTGTAGCAATGTGACCTGCAGGAACTAATGGGGGTTTTGATAACTCAGTATGATGCATAAGGGTCAGGGCACACGCTCAGATTCGGGGAGATTAGTCGCCCGGCGCCAAATCTCCTCTTCATCGGGGCGACTAATCTCCCCGAACTGCCCCCCGATGGCTAGAATGTAAATCTCCGCCGGGATGGCACTTGGATCACTTCGTTTTCCGAAGTTGCCTCATGAGGAAACTTCGGTCGACTTCGGAAAACAAAGCGCTCCAAGTGCCATCCCGCTGGTGATTTACATTCTAGCTGTCGGTAAAGTGAAACAGGGACTTTCTGGCACAGACAAACAGTAATAGAAATACAAATATAACGCTCATTTACTATTCACCTAGCATTTGCCCCTAACCTGTGCACCACATAATGCACAAGATACAGCAGGCGTATTATCATGCTATCCCCAGGGAATACTATGTAAATAAAGGGTGTGCAGGTGAACTCCCATGTCACCTCCCTAAACCATTTGTGGTAGGCACAAAAATTTGAGTCTGATCTGGCGAGGACACAATTACCCTGGAATGCTGGGAAAGAATAGGTGCCCAGCAGGTAGAAAACAGCCCATTTTATGCCACTGTATTAAAGGAAAAATAACACCAAAAAAATCTAAGTGATTTAATGGAATGACAATATAATGTACTGTTGCACTGCACTGGTAAAACTGATGCGTTTGCTTCAGAAATACTACTTTAGTTTATATAAACAAGCTGCTTTGTAGCCATGGAGGCAGTCATTCAAGCACAGGATACACAGTAGATAACAGATAAGTACTACTATAGTTTATATAACCAAGATGCTTTGTAGCCATGGGGCAGCCATTCAAGCACTGGATACACAGTAGATAACAGATAAGTACTACTATAGTTTATATAAACAAGCTGCTGTGTAGCCATGGGGGCAGCCATTCAAGCACAGGAAACACAGTAGATAACAGATAAGTACTACTATAGATTATATAAACAAGCTGCTGTGTAGCCATGGGGGCAGCCATTCAAGCACAGGATACACAGTAGATAACAGATAAGTACTACTATAGTTTATATAAACAAGATGCTTTGTAGCCATGGGGGCAGCCATTCAAGCACAGGATACACAGTAGATAACAGATAAGTACTACTATAGTTTATATAAACAAGCTGCTGTGTTGTGTCGCAGACTCAAAACTATTCTAAATTGAGACATTTAGTTGATACATTTCTTTCCCTGCTGAGCAGAGTCTCTGGGTTTGGGGGAACTGCCCAAAAACATAACAAGCTTTTTGAAAAGTAAACCTAATTTCAAGCAACTTTGCAATCTACATCATTTAAAAAAAAAAAATTATGCAGACTTTATGATTTTCAATGGATTCTGACAGTTCCCTAACCTAGCCGTCTGCTCATCTGCTGATCTCTCAGACTACTTTGCTGAGCTGACTGACTACTGTTACTTTGTATCAACTGCCATCTGTGCTCAGCCTGCATCCTCCAAACCCCACAATTCCCTGCACATGTGATTTCAATAAGGAAAGGAACATCACAGTGCAATGCATTGTGGGTTATGTAGTTCCTGCATGTTGTTTGCAAGTTGTTACAATTTGTAACATCAGTGTTTAGTCCATCCTCCCTTGCCAGGATTTCAAATGATGCAGAAAGAGAAGAACTGTAAAACAGCTGGATTTTAGCATAGAAAAAGGCATTTAATCATACTTTTTGAAGAAAAAAGGTAACTGTGTTATGTGGGCCTCTTTATTAAATTTTGGTTTGGAAGCCGGAGTTCCCCTTTAAAGGCAGCTGTTAGAATTGATACAATAGTTGCTAATACTCCAGAAATGCTGCTGAGAAATCTAACAACTAAATGTTGCAAAACTGTAACAGCTCAGAGTCTGAATTACTGAGCTGCCTGACTCAAACACCAGAGACAGGGACATTTAATTTTTTTTTTCTTCTAAAAAAGTCTTTATTTCTGGAGAGCAATCTGAAAACCACAAAGTGTTTGGAACGTGAACAACCATTTTAAAGGGGTGGTTCACCTTTAAGGTAACTTTTAGTATGTTATAGAACAGCCAGTTGCAATCAACTTTCCAGTTGGTCTTCATTATTTTTTTTTTTTTTTATCGTTTTTGAAATATTTGCCTTCTGCTTCTGACTCTTTCTAACTTACAAATGGGGGTCACTGACCCCATCTCAAAACAAATGCTGTGTAAGGCTACAGATTTATTGTTATTTGCTACTTTTCATTACTCGTCTTTCTATTCTGGTCCCCTCCTGTTCATATTCCAGAATCCCATTCAAATCGGTGCATGGTTGCTAGGGTAACTTGGACCTTAGCAACCAGACTGCTGAATATGCAAACTGGACAGCTACTGAATAAAAAGATAAACAACTCAAAAAACACAAATAATAAAAGAATGTTAAATATATATTTTTACATGAATTAAAAGTCCTCTAGGTTGCAACAACAATGCATGGAAGACTACAGGTGATGGTAATTCCACAATCCCTCCTCCCCCACCCAAAGAAATCTTAAAGGGATACTGTCTTGGAAAAAAAATGTTTTTCAAAATGAATCAGTTAATAGTGCTGCTCCAGCAGAATTCTGCAATGAAATCCATTTCTCAAAAGAGCAAACAGATTTTTTTATATTCAATTTTGAAATCTGACATGGGACTATAAATATTGTCCATTTCGCAGCTGCCCCCAGTCATGTGACTTG
Source organism: Xenopus laevis (assembly GCF_017654675.1). Classification (NCBI taxonomy): domain Eukaryota; kingdom Metazoa; phylum Chordata; class Amphibia; order Anura; family Pipidae; genus Xenopus; species Xenopus laevis. The sequence goes on from NC_054386.1 coordinate 81,652,787, forward strand.
TGCTCTGATAAACATCAATCACTCTTTACAGCTGTACTGCAAGTTGGAGTGATATCACCCCCCCCCCCCCCAAGCACCCAAACAAAAGAACAATGGGAAGGTAACCAGATAGCAGCTCCCTAACACAAGATAACAGCTGCCTGGTAGATCTAAGAACAACAGTCAATAGTTAAAAACCCATGTCCCACTGAGACTCCTTCAGTTACAATGAGACAGAAAAACAGCAGCCTGCCAGAAAGCATTTCTCTCCTAAAGTGCAGACACAGGTCACATGACCAGGGGCAGCTGGGAAATTGACAAAATGTCTAGCCCCATGTCAGATTTCAAAATTGAATATAAAAAAATCTGTTTGCTCTTTTGAGAAATGGATTTCAGTGCAGAACTCTGCTGGAGTAGCACTATTAACTGATTCATTTTGGGGAAAAAACACGTTTTCCGATGACAGGATCCCTTTAAACAACTTTGTTATAAACAAGATGTGAAAGTTGTAGTTCAGCAATATCTGGAAGGCCAGCATTGGAGGGAAGTTTTGTAAAGGGAGTGATTGAAGGGAATAGGTGCAGGGTATAGTGGTGCAGAGTATAGTTGTGCAGAGTAAAGTGGAGCAGGGTAAGGGGATGAGGCGAGTCGCACATCGGTGCTGAGAAAAGATCGCTGCGACCTTGCGCTTTCTCGCAGGACTAAAGATAAACAAGTGAGCTGCATTCCCACGGGCGATAGCTTCTGTGCACTTCTATGGCAAGTAGTCACACGAAAAGCCTGCCCGTCGGACTAACGGAAAGCAGTGCCCCCTTGTCGAAACACTGGGCTGAGAGGGATCTGTACCTGCAGGATTCGGGAGAGGAGAATAACCCCCGGGACGCCTCAGTGCGCCACTATCCCCCAGATCAGCAGAAGCCATTATCAGCAAGACAACGCCTAGATTTGTAGGGGACAGAGGGACTCACCTTGCTGAGTAGAGTGTCAGCTCCTTCGGTTCCTCTGCAGTGTCTGGGAGTCTCCCTGTGCTATGTCACTGCAGTGTCTCTGTGTGTGTCTTCTCTTTCTCTCCTCCCCTCGAGCTGTGACGCTCCTGTATGTCTTCCCTCCTTTCCTCTCAGTCTCCTCCTAGAGATGTGAAACCCGCGCTCCCACAGCTTGTTGCGCACTACAACTCCCACAATACACTGCTAGCCTAGTGCAACCCTCGATATAGTCTTCTAATCTTCCTAAATTAAATAACACCTTTGTCTCTCGTCGTCTTTATCATTTAATCACTTCAGCGTCCTCTAATTGACCGCTCTGCTGCCTCATTCCATCCAGCCATAGCCGAGCATTGCTCATTGTCTCCTCCCACAGACACCCAGTCTCTCGCCATACTTTACCTTCATATATAAGTACACACTGCTCGTCTGACCTCATATGATTTTACCGCCCTTTTGCTCTCACACTGCACTTCCCTTGCCTGTTTGCCTCTCATCCCATCAGTCTAGGGTTGCCACCTTTACTGGAAAAAAATACCGGCCTTCCTATATATTTATCTTTTTTCCCTATTAATAACATTGGGATTAGCCAAAAATAAAATACAGGGCAGTTGGCAACCCTACGGCCGCCGCCCCTGCTGCTGTCATTCCTTCCCTCCTCAGTGACAACTTTTGTCATAGTCTTGTACCTCCTCAGTCATGTACTAGTACTACCCACTGCTGTCAGGGGCTCAGGGCGGATTTATATAGTGGGGGCCCCTAGGCCCACTACCGTTTTTCCTCAAGGAAGACAGGAGCAATGGGGCGTACGGGAAATTTAAAAGATGATTGTACCTCCAGCGCATCCCCAGTGTTTTTGAACCAAAGTGGGTGTGGTTGGGCAGCATGCCGCCTGCCCGGGCCTAGGTGGCCTCTCCACAAATCCTGGCCTGACTGGGGTTTGTGCAAGCAAGTCCCTGAATCCTCTCACCTGATGCTCCCACTCATAGGGGCAAATAAGAAATGCAAGTTACAGTGGCGTAACTAGATGTACTGGGCCCCACAGCAAACTCATTTTAGGGCTCCAAACATATTCAGACGTTGTCCTGTATAACCAATATTTATTGAAATTGTATATGAATTAGAGCACCTATACTTCCACCATTCAGCCTAAGGGTCTGCTTCCTCTATAGTTACGCCCCTGGCAACATATATGCACCAGTGCAGCACTTGTCGCTGAATTTAATAGTAATTTCTCCATTTTTTTACCTGATGTGGACGTGTCGGACTGGCCCAGCGGGACACCGGGAAAATACCCGGTGGGCCCCAACCCTTAATGGGCCCCCGCTGGGCCAGACCCCTCTCCAGATCTCTGTAAAAAAGTTTTCTTCTCGCAGCGCCATCAGCGTAGCGCCTTCTGCGCATGCGCTAGGCACCAAGCACCTTCACACTGGTGCACCGGATGTGACTTTGTGTGCTCGCACTCAGCGCGTCACAGTAGGAGGGCGGAGGGGGCCCAGAACAGTAGTCCTGGTGGGCCCCGGGCCCCCCAGTCCGACCCTGGATGTGGTCCTCTGATGCTGGGCCTAATTGTTGTATTCAGGGCCGGATTTCAGCAGTGGCTGTGCAAGGTCTAGGGCAGGGGTGTCCAACCTGTAGCCCGAGGGCCGCATGCGGCCCAGGATTTATACGAATGCGGCCAAGCTTGAAGGAAAGAGAAAAGAAAGAGAAGGGAAAAAAAGAAAGAAATTAAGAAATACATTTATGGAAATAAAGAGAAAACTAGAGTGAAATAACACTTTGTGCTCTCCAGACACATTAACCACCTCCAAGTCCAGACACATTAACCACCTCAGTCTGTCGTCTTGTTAGGAACAGGCTTACTATGCCACGTTGTAACAACGTGGTGACCTATGGAATAGGGAGGATGGGGGACTCTGCCCATTGCCCAGTTAGTAATAATAATAAAATAATACGTCTGTTTAATATCCAGGTGTCCCATATTCCAATGTATAGCTCCATCTGGTTATCTAACTGGTATTGTATATCTAGTATAGGTAAATCTATATAACTCAGCAAGTCCAGTTGTTTTTAGATTTACCCATACTAGATATACCATGACCTGGATGAATGAAAATCTTCATAGTCATATTGCCATTCATTTTGGAGAGAACTGGTATTGTAGTTCTTTTGTGTATTTTCTTTAATTTTACAAATCAAAAGTGTTTGTGTATTTCATGTGTGGCCTATTTTCCAATGTGGCCCAGAGAAGCCAAAAGGTTGGACACCCCTGGTCTAGGGGCAATCTCCACTGAAATCCGGAGCTGCGCGTCCCAGGTGCTCCTAAATAATGTTTGCAAAATAAGCCGACAGCAGTGGTGTAACTAGATGTTAATGGGCCCCACAGCATATTAATTTTAGGGTTCCCAACATATCCAGAGGATGTCCTTAATCCAATATGTTGAAATTGCTCATTTATTAGGGCCTCCTATACCTCATGAGCCCTCACAGGGTCTGCTTCCTCTGCAGTTACGCCCCTGGCTGACCGTATACTGCAAAAGTATGTATGACTTTTTGTGAACATTATTTAGGGGCAGATTTATTATGTGGTGTAAAAAACAGCAACAACATTTACCTTACATCACCAGGCTGCATTGTGTAATAAACAGAGTAATTTTTTTCTGCTTTTTTTCTTAGACTAATGCCAGAACTTATATACAGTGTAAAATAATGACATAAGATCTGGCATTCACATAGCATACAATAAAACACACCTTGATAAATTTGGCATTTATTTTACACAGCAAATTTCATTTTACACTGAATTATACAAAGGCCCCTTAGAGTGAACATTTTACTGGGGTTATGACACTGCACACAACCATTCTGTTTGGGTAACTTTTGGGGAATAGCACGCGGGGCATATTCTCCATAAACGTAGCACCAATTTCTTATTAAATTAACTTAAAGGGGATATATTAATTCGGTTTTAACCAGGCCACTTTTTTTTCAGATTTTCTTAATCTTGTATGGTACCTATGGACTGAAGGAAAGCTGGTACAATTTCAATATTTAACAAAAAGATTACACTCTAAGCCTGGCAGTAATAGGCCCATAAATTTGACATCTGTTTTGAGCAAGTTATTTGTAAATTTGTTAAGAGATTACATTCAAAAATATGTTCTGGAGAATGGCAAAATAAAAAGTAATCAGCATGGATTTACGAAGGACAGATCATGTCAAACAATTGTGCTTTTTATATTGAAGAAGAACAATGTGCAGTAGGAAAAAAATTAAAAACCTTTCTCAAATCTTTCTTAACCAGAAGAAGATCAGACCAGCCCTCTTTCTTTCTCCAAGGACAACTTCCTTGACTACTTGGTGGTCAGACTGGTCAGAAAATGACCATCAGTTAGAGCTGTTGTAACAAAATTTATTCATGTTAACAGTACATGAATCCTTTAATATCTTGTAAAAAAAACAATGAATGTACATTGCAAAAGAGCTTTGACTAGCACCCTCATCAATTTTACATTCACTTATTTTTAAGGTTTACTTATCCTTTAAGCAAAAGATAGTTTACAACATATTACGTTTTGTAAAACAATGTTTCTAAAACTTATTTGGCTTTGGCAGATAGCCCAGAATATGTGGCAGGTGTACTAAGATACTTTTTTTTAACAATTTAACATAAGTAAAGAAACAATTGTAACAGTTTAAGATATGCAGGGGAAACTGTCCCTTGCAGCTTAAAGGGCAATTCACCTTCATTAGCAAAACTATAATAATATATAAAAACTACAGAAATTTATTCAAAATTTCATAATCTGCCAAATGTAAAATGAACATGGTAATTAGGGGGTGTGGCCACAAAATGGTATTTTCCCCTTCAAAAGTCTGACTAGAAAAATTCGGAGCTTAACAAATAACCCCCTAAATAAACCCAATAGGATTGTTTTGCCTCCAGTAAAGGTGGCCATACACGGATAGATCCGCTCGTTTGGCGATGTCGCCAAACGAGCGGATCTCCCTCCGATATGCCCACCTTGAGGTGGGCAATATCGGGCTGATCCGATCGTGGGCCCTAGGGCCCAACGATCGGATCCTAGCGTTCGCCAAACGGGCGGTCGGATCGCGGGACCGCATCAACGAACAGATGCGGCCGCGATCCGACGGGATTTTTAACCCCATCCGATCGAGATCTGGCCGACTTTCGGCCAGATCTCGATCGGGGAAGCCCGTCGGGGGCCCCCATACACGGGCCAATAAGCTGCCGACTTGGTCTGTCGGCAGCTTTTATCGGCCCGTGTATGGCCACCTTAAGGATCGATTATATCTTAGCTAGGATTAAGTACAAGGTACTGTTTTATTATTAGAGAAAGAAATGGTAATAAAATGGTAATTCTGAGCTTTCTTTATAACAGGTTTCTGGACAACCGATCCCTTACCTGTTTTAATCTACTTCATTTCTATTACTTTTTCTATCCAGCATGGAAAGGGGTCTTTAAAAGAAAGCTAAGTTTTCAATACCAAGCAGGTGGGTAACAGCCAGTGACATTTGTATAAGGAGGCAAGGGTGAATTTCTTATCTCTGTAAGGATCATGGTATCTCAGAGACTGAGGGTGAAACTTCCTCTGTTATAAGCAGAGGGATAACCATTTCTGGGCACTCCCTGTCGCTGTTTTTGGGGATCCCCATTTGGAGGGGTGCCTTCTTTCTCTAAGGACTTTCCACTGCCAGACCTATTATTTTTTTTACTCATTCACGTTTCTGAAGGTGATTCACCATCACAGGATGTTGAGGGAGGGGTTTCCCTCTACTGATTTCTGTATATAATTGTGTTGCTGGTTCTCTGTCTTTATATGAGATACAAGAGAAAAAGCATGAGAGCCAATCTGGTATCCCTTGTTGCCATACACATTGGCACTTTGGCTTTATTGCACCCAATTGCAGGGTCCAGAGCAAAGGTGGGTAACAAACAGCTGAGAAGGGTTAAGAGGATAAGCATAATGACGTTGGGAAAGGGCAAGATGAATTGCATAAGCCCTGGTGATTAATTCATTAACCCATATATTATTCTGTACATAGATATATAATCCATATCTGGGCACACCAATTGTAGCATATGTATAGGGAAAATACTCTGACATTATAGGTTGAATTAACTCTCTATGTATCACCAAAATAGCCTTAATGATAGCTGTGCAATGTTATACTTATAACAAGAATCTTGCTTCTGCCCTTATTTTGACCTTGATAATCAAATTGCTGTTTTACACTAAAATAATACCATAAATTGTAACGTATAATTGTATAGCATGCTGTAGACTCCTTGTACCTCGCTTTAGCAATGAATATCTTTTCCACTACACTGTTACTTTGGCTAAAATAACAGATTGCTATGTCAATGATGTTTTATGGAACTGATTAGTGAATACAACTGTAATGTGAAGGGTGGCTAGGAATGGATTTGGAATTCTAGGTTAAGTCAGATAAGGAGAACATTAGGGAGATCCAGTTGGGGTTAGAGATAAAGGGGGTGAGCTTGAGAAACAGAGGCAATTAGAAGAACATAGCAGCTGATAACAAGAGATAGTATTTGTAGTGTGGAAGACTGGCAACAGGGGTGATTTAAGGGATATTATGAAAATAAACAGTATGTCGTCTTGGCTTATGGCCAATCATTATTTATCAAATGGTATCTATTTACATGTTTTTCATAAAAAAATATAGATGTGTTGGTATTTAAATAGGACAAACATAATGACATTATGGGTTAAAGTAAATGTGTATACATGACCAAAATAGCCTAATATTGCTTCCCATTAATGTCCGTACTTTGACCTTTACACTGAAATTGATTTCTGTACGTGCTTTAGTAACTGATATCTTTCTCTATGGGACCATTACTTTGGCAACAAATAACATATTGCTATGCTAATAATGTCTTGTCATTAGGGAATGCGACTATCATGTGAACGATGACTCTAAATGGAGGTGGAATTTAGGATAAAGGAGAACATTAGTGGGATGCAGCCAGGGTTTGAGATAAAGGGGAGAGCTTCAGAAGCAAATACAATTAGGAAGACAAAGCAAATCATAAAAGAGGCAATGACTTTAGTGTTGACTTTTAATTATTTAAGAATGTGTAGCTTTTTAGAGCAGCATTTTGTAAAACTCCAATATTCATTTTATTTGTAATGCACCTGGACGATTCACTTGCTCTTTCTGTGTGTTTTATGCATGTGTATAAGTGCTTCCGTGCAGTGGTTTCCTGCTCATTGCTTTTTTATTTTCCTGTTTTGTACTGTGTGTTTTAAACAGTTACACTGGAAGGGATGTTGCACCTCTATAATAATAAATATAAGAAGTGATGTCACTAAGCATGCACAACATCACAGCTCGAGTCGAAGTCACTGAATCCTTAGAGAATTTGCAGAGGCACCTGTAAAACCTGGGGCAATTAGGTGTAGTGATGGGAGACCAGGGGGTGGGGTTAACTTGAGTTGACAGCGATATTAAAGGGATACTGTCATGGGAAAACATGTTTTTTCCAAAACACATCAGTTAATAGTGTTGCTCCAGCAGAATTCTGCACTGAAATCCATTTCTCAAAAGAGCTAACAGATTTCTTTATATTAAATTTTGAAATCTGACATGGGGCTAGACATATTGCCAGTTTCCCAGCTGCCCCAGTCATGTGACTTGTGCCTGCACTTTAGGATGGAACTACTTTCTGGCAGGCTGTTATTTCTCCTACTTAATGTAACTGAATCAGTCTCAGTGGGACTTGGCTTTTACTATTGAGTGCTGTTCTTAGATCATCCAGGGAGCTGTTATCTTGTGTTAGGGAGCTGCTATCTCGTGGGGTGATGTCATTCCAACTTGCAGTACAGCAGTAAAGAGTGACTGAAGTTTATCAGAGCACAAGTCACATGACTGGGGGCAGCTGGGAAACTGATATTCGACTATTCGCCACCTAAAATCTGCCGTATGAAGTCGGGTGGGGGCTGAGGGAGGGCGGGTTAGGGTAGGGTGTGGATCGGATTTTACCCGACCCGCACATCATTATTTCCAACACATTTATGGCTGCTTTTAGAAACAAGTCCATATGTTTCCAGTTATGAGTTGGTGCTCTTTTTTTTGGTCAATTCATATTGTCTATTCATTCATTTTAAATTGGGCTAGAACTTGAATTCGACTATTCGCCACCTAAAACCTGCCTTATTGCTGTTTAATCAATGGAAGACGTCCTGGGATCAATTTGGAGTTGTTTGCAGCCTTCCTGACATTCAAGTTTTTTTCCAAGAATTTGATTCGAGTTTTCGGGTCAATCCTATTCACCTGAGTTTAGGAAATTCGATTTTTTAAAATAAATTCCGATCAGATGGTCAAAATTTTGGGAATTATTAAACACTCACATGAATTCGAAATTCGACCTTTGATAAATGTGCCTCCCACATTTGTAAAGTGAAAACCAGTTCTCATACTACTGTAAGAAGCCACAATGGTGGTTTTTTTTTTCAATGGTATTTTATCTTTGCTATAAATCTCTGTCTTGTTATTGCAGGGCACAGACGGCCAACGACAGAAAGGTACTTACTCCTATGACTGCAGATACACAGATTTCTGTACTAATTACTAACACTCTGACTAGGTTTTACAGTAAATGGAAGAGAAAATAGTACCCACATTATAACATGATATGACTATTGGGTCATTGTCAAATTACGACTAAGGATGAGCAATTATTTTCTTTGGTACAGTATTTTGATAACATTTTGCAGATAAAATAGTGTAGATAGAATCTACACTAGAATTTTGCTGTGTGTTTTGACATGGGTTTTTGTGGTAAGAAAAACACAGAAAGAATGCTTTCCTAGAATTTTGTTATACCATTTTAGGCCTGAAAAAATGCAGAAAAACCATTTATGGAATCCATTACCCGGAAACCCATTATCCAGAAAGTTCTGAATTACGTCTCCCAAAGACTCATTTATAATCAAATAATCCAGATTTTTTAAATTGATTTCTTTTCTCTCTGTAATAATAACACAGTACCTTGTACTTGATCCAAGCTTCGATATAATTAATGCTTATTGGAAGCAAAACCAGGCGGGCCCGGCCCTGCCCCCATCTGTACGCCTGGAGTCAGTGGCGCGCAAGCTGCCGGGGGCCCCTGAGGGGGTGCGGACCCTGGCCCAATTGCACCCCCTGCTCCCCCGGTAGTTACACCACTGAACTTAAGGTGTGAAGATCCAAATTACGGAAAGATCTGTTATCAGGACAACCCCAGGTGAATGACCACAAGGGCCCTTGTTTTTCAGATATTAACTTTATGGCCCGATTAAAATTCAGTTTTTTCTGATGAACACTGCCCACAACTGGTTTTGCCACCTCTTGTCAAAGGCTTGTGCTGAAATGTTGGTGTAATTCTCACATATCCAAAAGTATCCACTTTTTGGTAGTCCTTTTTTCCTAATGCAGAGTAGTATGTGTTGTACACACTATTATATCTGCACAGTGTCGGACTGGCCCACCGGGACACCAGGAAAACTCCCGGTGGGCCCAGGTGTCAGTGGGCCCTCCTGCTTCAAAACATTTGGCCTATTTTATGGCCATTACCTATTTCTATGAGAACAAAGAGACTAAATAGATTGAATAATAGATTATAGCATGTAAGGAAAAGAGACTAGCAGAAAAGAGGTTGCATGAGGAGAGGAATTAATAGTACTGATAGTGATCTAAGGTCTTTTGGTGGGCCCCTGGTCTAAGGTTTTTGGGTGGGCCCCTGGTGTCCCAGTCCGACACTGTATCTGCATGTAAAACTTTGCAAACTGTTGTATTTGTTAATGTATTGTCTGTATTAACTGTAGCAATAGCAGTAATTGAATTTGTAGTATCTTATCTTTAAGTATTTAACTGCAATATCAAACCACCTTCAAGTATTGATTTATTTAATAAGAGTGCAGAGTAATCTATAAACTATTACCACTCAGTGCTAGACACTTAATTGGGCATCGCTGACTCCAGAAACATTTTGAGTTAGTCTATTTTGTTATTAGTAATAATAATAGTGCTTTTAACACTTAGGGGCAGATTTATCAAGGGTCGAATTTTGAATTCATGGGAGTTTTTTTTGAACTCCCATAAACTCGAAATTTGACCAATCAAAATGTATTAAAAAAAATCGAATCTTCTAAATTTGGGTGAATAGGATTGACTGGAAAACTCGAATCAAATTCTCTGAAAACAAAAATGTATGTCAGGAATGCATCAAACAACTCCATATTGGTCCCAGGACATCTCCCATTGACTAAAACAGTAATTCAGCAGGTTTAAGGTGGTGAATAGTCAAATTCAAGGGCCAGAGTATGATAAATCTCGAAAATTGAATTTGAATTTTTAAAAAAACTCGAATTGAATTCCCTAGCCGAATTTGACAATTTTGGCCATAAAAAAAAATTCTAAATTCTAATTTGAAAATCAAATTTTCAATTCGACCCTTGATAAATCTGCCCCTACTACTTGCTGGAAAACATTGATTCCAAAACGTAATAACAAAAGAATTGTTCTGGTGTTGAATTTGGTTTACTCATGATATACTTGTATCTATGTATTTACCAGCTACAGAATCAAAACTAGGTGCCCTCCTCACCCTCCACCACGGATTTCCATAGGAAATCCGATGACGGAGCTGAGGGGTAGGGGGGCCGAGGAAGACTGTGGAAGTGATGTCACGCGGATGGTGCGCTGACATCACATCCACTGAATATGGCACGTGCCCGACGTGAGACATCAGCATGTGTGACATCAGCGCGCCGATGCATGACATCAGCCTGCACATCGTAAGGGCATGTTTAGGTCCAATGCCTAGGGCGGCATAGGACCTAAATACAGCCCTGGTTGTTCAAAATATGGCTATACCACATTCCCTTGCAGATCAGCTTTGTCAGCATCCCAGAGATTTCTACTAATGCATTAAGTAGCTCTGCTCTAACATGTAGGGAAGGAAGGGGCTATGTTAGTTAGAGTGATCTCTGGCTGGTCTAACTATACTTTTCTTAATGGAATACAGAATTAGATCTCATCTTCCTAACCTTTTTTAAAGCTAGTACTGCACTTAATTCTTTGTTTTATTGATTGAACCTACTGAGATGAATCCACATTCTGTTCCTCTGCATTTTCATGTTCATAGGATACCCCCTGGGACCCTTTCTCATTAGAGAACTTAACGGATATATATATTAATGGATATATATATATATATATATATATATATATATATATATATATATATATATAAAATAGTAAAAGGACCCGCACTCCAAGTTTTATGTGAAAAAAGTGCTGAATTTTATTCACACATGCATATCCAACGTTTCGGTCCACACTGGGACCTTTCTCAAGGACAAATGGCAGGTGCATCATTTGCTTGTTGTGGATTTTTTCTTGCCTATGACGTCCTGCTTGGCGCCAATTTCAAAAGGGATTTAAACACTTGTTGATGCACCTGCCATTTGTCCTTGAGAAAGGTCCCAGTGTGGACCGAAACGTTGGATATGCATGTGTGAATAAAATTCAGCACTTTTTTCACATAAAACTTGGAGTGCGGGTCCTTTTACTATTTTGTACAAGAACACTTTGACCAACGCACCCACCTCATTAGAAATCCGGTAAGAGTGCGCTCACTCAACAGATTGTATATATATATATATATATATATATATATATATATATATACACCCACAGCTATAACTCGGCACTCGCAGTACTTGCTTAAAAAAATTTAAAAAATCATTTTTTATTTTTGAAAATCAACATTTTGCAAAATACAAAGGAAGTCCTGTGAGTGCTGATAACTATATATATATATATATATATATATATATATATATATATATATATATAACTTTCAGCCGAGTATGCGCACTCCAAAGTCAATCTTAATAGAAGGAGGGGTGCCGTGCCCAGTAAATCATGTATACACCAATAGTTTCCAGACCAACACTCCCTTTTGTGTAAAAAACGTAATCTTTTATTGTTGTAGTATCAATGCCCAACGTTTCAGTCCCTATTGGGACCTTTTTCAAGGATGATGATGAACACTGAAGGGTGCTGGTCTGGAAACTATTGGTATATTGGCACGAACACTGCTGCACCGCGCGCCTTTGTGGATGTGCAGCAGCGTAAGTGTTTTTACAAGGGGGAGCCCCATCAGGGGAGCATGGCTGGGCCCATGAGACCCGGGGCCCACCGGGTTTATATATAGACCCGGGGCCCACCAGGTTTATATATAGACATTTAAGACTTCTAGATGTAACCCTATTTGTTTATTCCTTACAGTTGAAAACAATTGTTTGTAGTTAATAGGTATAATAGTAGGTAGTACTATACTGTGTATGAAATAAAACACCTCTTTATTAAGTAGTAACTTCAGTGAACTTTGTTTACACCTCAGGTATTCAAGCAAATAACTGGCAAAGACGGAATGCCAATAAATCAGCAGCTCATCTGGTTGGTAAGTTGAGGGATCACAAGGAGCATTTTCTTTCCCTACTAGTTAGAGAACGTACTTTCCCTTTCATAGTGGGAGGCAGCTTATTTACCTTTCCACTCAAATGAGAGAGCGTATGATTCCTTTCCCCAGGTAGTGGACGTGCAAAATACAGACACAGTCTTTCTGCTCCCTAAAAAACAACCATAAGTCTCTGTTCTCCAAAATGGAGCAGAGAGAACTGCGTTCCAGCCATTAATACAGTGCTGCCTGTATTCAGGAGTGCGATGTTTATGAGGGGTGAACTGGGGGAGACATATAGGCATTTCATACATTTTATTTAAAAAAATCTGTAGTAGTATTATACCAGTTTACCTGCATCTTTCTGTGTTTTGATGATACAAAAATGATAATAACACCAAATACTTGCAGCCACCTCAACCTATCATATGTTTTTCTAACAGATTTGTGTTTTAAATGGTACTCCAAGTTCATAAAAGTGGTGCCTGGAAAGACAATTTAACAAAATATGTGATAATGGTTCTATAGGCTAAAATGCTAGGTTACCATGGGTTCCCGGACTTTACCCATACGGAGTCAGTTTTTTCTGACATTATCTAGTGAAAGTTCTGTTTGTAAGGTCATGCTGCAATACATGCAAGTTGGTGACATTGTGGCTGTGCGCCAATTTCATGATATGAACCCCATGGCAATCTGGGTTCTGTGCCTGATGGCATTCCTTTATTATGAGAATTCCTGGGGTTTTACTGGGTTATTAAAGGTGTTGTTGACCTTTGAGCTAACCTTTATTATGATTAAGTGAGTGATATGTTGAGACCATTTGTAATTGGTTTTTATGTTCTATTATTATTTGTGTTTTTGAGCTATTTAGCTTTTTATTCAGCAGCTCTCCAGTCTGCAATTTCAGCAATATGGTTGTTAGGGTCCAAATAACCCTAGCAACCAAGCATTGATTTGAATAAGAGACTGAAATATAAATAGGAGAGGACCTGAAAAGAAAGATGAGTAATCAAAAGTAGCAGTAACAATACATTTGTAGATTTACAGAGCATTTGTTTTTTAGACGTCCTCTTGTTTTGTAGTGACCCTCTACTTGAAAGTTTGAAAAAGGGAAATCATTAAAAAAAATAAAATAATGAAGACCAATTGAAAAGTTGCTTAGAATTGACAATTCTACTGCTGCATGTCAGAATGAAGAGAAACAGATGCTGAGAGAGGAATAGTGAATATAAACTTGATTATTTCAGAAACAGTACAGAATTTTTAATTGATAACATTTAGAAAGTTTCTTATTTCAGTATGATGAAGCTTATATTACATTTTCATTTTTGCGATAGTTTAAATAATACTGTCTCAGTCATATACCATTGCTTGTTGCATTGCCCATTTTTCTTGTAAATGTAATCAGCTATATACAATTCTAGGTATCAAAAAAGGTACAAACAAGACTTTGAGCTGGAAGCCGACACATGAATTATCCTTCGTCCGCCCCTCCATGAAATATGCAGACGCCAACCTGATAGTCCATCGAGATGGTCTATATTACGTCTACTGTCAAGTTGCATTCCGTGGCCGAGTGGCAAATATTGTGCTTTTTAGTCAAGTTATCCAGCATGATTCAGATTTCAGAAACAATGTCCTACTTTCAGGCATAGAAAGTGTTGCAGGTCCTTCATCAGGGTCTTCAATGTGGTATGCAACATTGGGACAGGGAGGGCTAGCAAGGCTGAAGGGTGGCTACCACCTCTCTGTAATAGTTAGCCACCCAGAGCTTGTAGATGACAGAGATGGCATGACTTTCTTTGGCCTTGTTATGGTCTCCTGAACCTGAATTGGTTTATATATTTATATATGTAATGTACAATAAAATGTTTTTATTTATGTAACACACCATGGGGTATATTTATCAAAGAGTGAAGTTAGAGATCGCCACAGTCCGCTAGAGTGAAATTCCACCACTCTATTCATTTCAATGGGATTTTGAAAGGCGTATTTATCAAAGGATGAACTTTCACTTTCACCCACTGATAAATACTCTTTTAAAAATCCCATAGAAATGAATGGAGAGTGGCGGACTGTGGCGGAAAAGAGTGGACTGTGGTGATCTCTAACTTCAATCTTTGATAAATATACCCCTATAAGTATGGTTCAGTTTTATAATATATTTTATTGATTCTTTCTTATGATAAAAATGATTATTTGTCATGATTAAAGTGCCTTGTGTTATTTTTTTTTTTTTTTTTTTATGTAAAACGTGCAGGGATATAATGCATTCTTAATGACAAAGGCATGCTAAAAACCATGATTATTATGGTATCATGAGTATTTCTGTATTTGGTCACACAAGCCCTCCTCCCATCAAAAGCACATAATAGAAACTGCATTGCATATGCACCCGGCCAGCGTGAGAGCGGAACCCCATTCCCTTGGATTTTGCTGCAAGTGTCCCTCAGCAGGCAGAGAGGAAGTAAGTAAACAGAAAAATATTTTTTTCCTATTTAGACACCTGTACACCAGCCCTATAGGCTCTGCATCAAAGTTGCCAGTGTACAGTTCTGCACAATTCACATTTTTTGATCATCCAGTCTAAGGGCAATGCACAAGTAGCGTAATAAATGCTTCACGCCATTTGTGGATTTTAATGAGGTGGAAAGAGGTGCTATAATCAGCTGCTTATCAGCTATAGGCACAGCTTTGCCTTGAGTGCGACTACAGAGCAAAGATTGACCTGAAAAACACGAAAGCAGGCATTTTCAGGCTGATTATCCCTCCATTCTGTTTAGCCACACAAGGCAACAACTTGCTAGTAATTCCAAAAGTAGGCGTTAAATTGTATAGAGGCTCATTGCACACAAGGTGCAGCGGATGCAATTATTTGAGAATTGTGGGTCAAAAATATGGCAATTTTTTTTCTGAAAATTGCAATTGAACAATGTGCTGTGTTTGTACACTAGCCTGAGTAACCATGGATTATTATTATTATTATTCACATGTATTTTTAGAGCGCCAACATATTGCTCAGCGCTGTAAAATTAATGTGCTTATACAAAGAAATCACATGAATTACATACATAGAACATACATAGAACATACAGAGTTACATACATAATGACCAGTATTGGTACACAGGTCCGGACTGAGAATTAAAATAAAAAATAGGCCCTGGCATTTCAGGTACACAGAGGCCCAAACAGCCCCCACCAGCCCACTAAATACCGACTTTCTATGGGACCTTATAGCATCCCCTCTGGCATTTGCCAGAACCCACAGATTGCCAGTCCGGGCCTGTAAAGGTGAGGAAGGCCGTGTGCAAAAAAGCTTACAAGGAATGGGAAGGGAATGAGAGTCATTTATCAACACTGGGCAAATTTGCCCATGGGCTGTTACCTATAGCAACCAATCAGTGATTAGCTTTCTAAAGCCAACTGCAAGTAGAACAATGACCCCCTCTGGTGCAAAAGACCAGAGGGGCCAGGATCTCCCTTGTCAAATGAATACTTAATCAAATTCAATCTCTAATTTGCATATTTAAACATGAGAAAAATGAAGTGTGTAACACACAACTACTATACTATGCCTCAGCTCATTGATATGAATAGAAGCTGCTTGTCTCAATTTGTAACAGGCTGTTCCTGGCACAAGATGCACATTTGAACATGAATGGTTGAATGAATGACAAGAGCACTCATATAGGGTCCTAGGAATTTCTCCATATTCCAGCCGGTGGATAAACACACAAAACCCCATGTGTCTCCTGTATGCCATAACAGAATAGACATTACAATTATTTTACTTTTTTTATATAGTGCCAACATGTTTATATAACACTTTAGAGTTTGTTTATCATTTACATGAATCTGTGCCCCAAAGCAGCATACAGTCTAAAATTCTCCATCCCCTTCGACAAGCTTCCACTGATCGATATCTGACTGAAAAATGGTCAGATGTCGACAGGCCAGGTTTAAAAATTCTGTCAGATGAGACCCGAATTGGTTCATTGATGTGGTCTTTGGTGTGACCACCTGTATGCTCATCATTGCAATCCGATCTTTGGGCCCTGAGTTCGATTCCTGGACATTATCTGCATGTTGGGCATTTTGGGGAGAGATCCGCTCATTTGGTGACCTCGCTAAATGAGCACATCGCTGTATGTATGCCACCTTAAATTCACATGTATTATATGGTCAAGTACGTTTATCAGTTGTCATTTAATTGCATTGTATGAAGGAAAATAAAGCATCAGAGGGAAGTCATGCAAATACAGGAAAAACATACAGACTCCTTGCAGATAATGTCCAGGAGTCAAACTGAACTCTGCAAGGCATTAGTGCTTACCACTGTTCTGTAAAGTAAGGAATATTTTTGCAAAAAACAAAAGATTATTATTTAGATAACAGTTATATAAAGTCCGACCCTTGCATCTCTTATATTCAGGGCTGCTGCTATGAGGCGTGTTGAAATACCCCCTTGAAACTGCGGAGGGGTGAAGAGGGGAGAAGCATCCAATAGAGCACCTCAGGGTGACACCTACACCAGAAACACCACTGCTTTTATTCAATAACACACACAGGATACAATTAGGGTAGGAGCCATATATATCAGGTGCAGTTGGGAGCAGAGAAGAAATCATCAGAGACTGAAGTGTTAGGGTATCAAGCACTGAGCATTGAAGTCAATGGGCGTCAAAATAATTTTGACCTGCGTTGAGTTTGACGCAAGTGACAATTTTTATATGCGCGGCTATTTTGTCCAAATGCACTAAAGTCAACTGGCGTCCGAATAATTTTGACGGGCGACAATTTTGACGCTTAATAAATTTTTTTGTCGAGTCAAATTTGTCTCGGAAATCCGCTGCGAATCCATGCCTGCCGAATAAATTCGCCCATCACTAGTGATGAGACATATTAGGGAGTTTATCTTAGGAAAGTAAAAGATGACATGACGCAAGCACTCACAATGGTATCATGAATGAGACATGAGAAATATTGTTGGAATACGTGTTGACAGTGAAATGAATTGTGTCAGTATGGATTAGTTCATGATGTTTATTGTATTTATTTTGTGCGGTCATGCTTGCAAGGGATTCACTGCCAATGCTGCAGTACCTGAGGCACAAGATATTTTGAGATTTCTCGCAAGAACTCATTGATAGAATGGCAGAAGCAGCTCAGCTTTGACTGTAAAAAGGTTTGTACAGTGTATAGCTTGCTACCAGTGGTTGAATGTAACTAGGGCTCTCACCTTTCTAAAGCATTCTTTGGGGTGGGGGAGTTGGGAGGGACGTGTTGTTATAGAGACATGGCATAATAGGGGTGGAGCGATGGTTAGTGGACCGTAAAGGAACAGTAACACAAAAAAATTAAAGTGTATCAAAGTAATTACAATATAATGTACTGTTGGTCTGCACTGGTAGAAATTCTGTGTTTGCTTAAAGGAGAAGGAAAGACTTCGTATACTTGCGGAGCCAAATGTTAGGCACCCCCAAGTGATTGTATTTACTTACCTGAAACCCCGGGCCGGTGCTCATATCAGCAGAAACTGTACCAGCCCCGGGGTTATACCAGTGAGCACCACGGAGCGATTCTCTTCCATCCTCTTCTTTGTCAAATTTGCGCAGTAGAACGAAATAGCCGACTTTTTGGTTAAAGTTTGGCTTTTCATTCTACTGCGCATGCGCAGCCGCGAGAAGAAAGAGGAAGCCGGAAGAAGAACGATCCATGGTGCTCACTGATATAACCCTGGGCCGGGGCAATTTGAAGACTACTATAGTTGATACAAACAAAAAAAATTAAATAATAAAAAAAAATCACACTCATGAATCTCAGTTCCACCTTCAATTATAAATTATTTTTAAATTAAGTAATTTAAAGCCCTTCATTTTACTTTCCCCCATTATGCTCTATGAATATTGTTTGTCCTATGGTAAATGTACCAACTGTTCTGCATTTGTGTTGCAATGTCAAACCAAGGGAAATCACCATCTATTGATGTTAATGAAATGCACGTGAAAATGCAGCACTGATGATTTTCATACCATTTCTTGTCTGAAAACATGAAAAAATAATTTCAGACAAGAACCACTGTAGACTTGGGATCCGCTATTTTTTTTTATATTCATCTAGTGCGGATTTAGTCTTTAAATGTTTAAAGGATGTATATGTATATTTGTATCTATGATGTTTTCATTATATAATGTACATGGGTCAGAAACAAGCAAAACCATATCACGGCTTGATTGCAAGTAATAAAATAATCAACTGCAGCAAACCAGTCCTTAAGAGGGATATAAATGAGCTGGAGAGAGTGCAGAGACTAAGTGCAACTAAATTGGTTAGAGGGATGGAAGACTTATGAGGGTAGACTATCAAGGTTGGGGTTGTTTTCTCTGGGAAAAAGGCGCTTGCGAGGGGACATGATTACACTATACAAGTACATTAGAGGACATTATAGACAAATGGCAGGGGACCTTTTTACCCATAAAGTGGATCACCGTACCAGAGGCCACCCCTTTAGACTAGAAGAAAAGAACTTTCATTTGAAGCAACGTAGGGGGTTCTTCACAGTCAGGACAGTGACGTTGTGGAATGCACTGCCGGGTGATGTTGTGATGCTGATTCAGTTAATGCCTTTAAAGGGGACCCGTCACCAAAAAAAACCATTCCAAATCCTATTTTATCTCATTAGTCAAGCAAAATAAACTTTAATTACACTGTTTAAGTTATTTGAATCTTGTTTCCTTCAGTCTGGGAATTCATAATTATAACAAGCAGGAAGCAGCCATTTTGTGGACAGTTTTATTAAGGCAAGTTTTGCATCATCTCAGAATATTGTTTGTGCACCAGAATGGGGGAACTGATGTCCATTTCCTTGCGCTGGCTACACAATTAAACGGTAAAGAGAACGGCGGAAGGTGGGGAGAGCAGTGACATCTAGGAAGTGCTGAATGGAAAGTGAAAGTAATTGTCTGCCCTGCCTCTATGCCACTGGCATAGAGGAGGGGCAGACAATATTTGATTGACAGCTGAGATTTTTAAATGAGCTTACAACAGCTATGAATGCTTTAATAAAAAATAGAAATTGGATTTCATGTTTAATTTGAAAAGGACTTTTATTATACAGATTTTTGTGTCTGGGTGACAGGTCCACTTTAAGAATGGCTTGGAAGATGTTTTGGACAGACATAATATCAAAGGCTATTGTGATAGTAAACTCTATAGTTAGTATAGATATGGGTATATAGAATTTATGTGAGAGTAGGGAGGGGTGTGTGTATGGATACTGGGTTTTCATTTGGAGGGGTTGAACTTGATGGACTTTGTCTTTTTTCAACCCGATTTAACTATGTAACTGTGTAACTAATAGTGTAATTCAATTTCCCAGGGAAGGAGGACTTTATAGCTATAAAACCAGTATTTCACTAAACAAACACCGAGAGACACAAGGAGCTAAAACGTGTCAGTTCATGACTAACCTATATGCTCTGTTTCCTTCTTGGAATTTTGTCATGATTAAATGTCACAAAGTGCCTTTTGCCTGTGAAAAAAAAGATACCAGACAGATCAGCATGGTGAAAACACCTTGTTATTTTTAGTATTTACCCTTTCTGTGACAGGTGTCAAACCAGCTGATTACATATTCCTGCTTGGTTACCTATGTTTGTTATTCATTCTGAAAGAAGAGAGATAATTGGGCTGATGCTGTACAATTGAGGACACATAGGGGTAACCAAATATTTTTGGCAGATGCAAAGGCATTTGAGATTTTTCAATTTAGAAAGATCAGCTACAACCAAAATTGCCAACTACCCAGGCACAGAGGTGGCCCCATTTTTAGCAGTTAATGTCAGAGGCTTTTAGATTGTAAGTGATTGTATGTAACGATTGGGCGAATTTCTCGCATTTCACTTCGCCGAAAAATTTGTGAAAAATTGTGAAATTGGAAAGTTCACATAAAAAATCATGAAATTCAAACGTTTTCACGAAAAAAAATCGAGCAATTCAAACTTTTTTATTAAAATATCGAGCAATTCGAACGTTTTCACGAAAAAAATCGAGCAATTTGAACTGTTTCACTAAAATCGAGCGATTCTAATGTCTTCACGAAAAAAACGTGAAAATAGGAAATTGAGGCAAATTTATTTGCCGGTGGCGAAACGCGGAATTCCCCGCTAATTCGTGCCAGCCGAATTTATTTGCCCATCACTAATTGTATGCTCATTTGGGCAGGGCCCTCTATATTATCTTGCATCTCTTTTGCAATCTGTTTGTTCTAGGGATGCACCGAATCCACTATTTTAGATTCGGCTGAACCCACGAATCCTTCTTGAAAGATTTGGCCGAATACCGAACCGAATCCGAACCCTTATTTGCATATGCATATGCAAATTAGGGGCAGGAGGGAAATCACGTGATTTTTATGTCACAAAACAAGAAAGTAAAAAATATTTTTTACTTTCTTGTTTTGTGACAATAAAATCACGTGATTTCCCTCCTGCCCCTAATTTGCATATGCAAATTAGGATTCGATTCGGTTTGGCATGGCAGAAGGATTCAGATCCTGCGTAAAAAGGCCGAATCCTGGCCGAATCCCAAACCGAATCCTGGATTCGGTGCATCCCTAGTATGTTCAACTATGGGTTACAGTGGATGTGATTTACCTTGATTTTGATAAAGCATTTGAAATAGTACAGAGGGTAAATGATTTTGAGAAAATAAACCCAAGGGGCAAGTCCACAGTTTGCAACTGCCTTTTTGAGTGCCTTTACTTTTTTTGTTGTGCCTAGAATTTAGTAGCCAGAGTATGGATTTGCACAGGTGGTTTGAGGTAGATAAGAGTGCGTAGTGTATAAACAAGCAAATGGAAGGCCAATAAGAAAGTTGCTATACTCTAGGTAGGAGATGATTAATGAGTGAACAAGTATTATGGTAATTTCCCAAGGAGCATATACCTGCAATATTTTTAAGATGCACTTGGCAAGATTTTTCAAGGATTGATTGTGAGAAATTAAGGACAGTGCAGAATTAAATCTAAGGGCAGAGACACACGTGGAGATTCGGGGAGATTTAGTTGCCCGACAACAAACGGCCTCTTGTATGGGTGACTAATCTCCCCGAACTGTCTTCCTGTCAGCTGGTGGGATGGCACTCAGAGCGCTATGTTTTCCAAAGTTGACTGAAGAAAACGAAAGACGAAGACGAGTGCCATCCCACCGGCAATTTAGATTCTAGCCGGCGGATAGGCAGTTCGGGGCAGGTCCGGACTGAGAATTAAAATAGGCCCTGACATTTCAGGTACACAGAGGCCCACTCAGCCCACACAGAGGCCCAAACAGCCCCCACCAGCCCACTAGATACTGACTTTCTATGGCCCATTATAGCAGCCCCTTTTGCCAGTCCGGGCCTGATTCGGGGAGACTAGTCGCCGAAGAAGAGGCAATTTGTCGCCGGGCGACTAATCTCCCCGAATCTCCACGGGTGTCTCTGGCCTTAATCCAAGACAGTGAACTTGTGTGTGTTGGAATGGACGATAGTGCTGTTTACAGTGACAAATAAACTGAGTGCAGTGCATATGTGTAGGTAGGAATGCAATTAGTTCCATTTAGTATAAATTCAGTTATAGAAAACAAGATGACATCCATGACAGATATAGCAGAGAGGCAGCTGGATATTTTAGAAATGACAGGAGAGGAAAGATCTGGACAACAGAATGATTTGAGTCATCAGCATAATGATATTGGAACTGGAAGTTGAAGTACACAATGAGCTGACTGACAGATGTATAGCATTGTGAGAAGAGCAGTGGTCCAAGTAAAAGCCTTGAGAGACCCCAAAAACAGACTTCAAGCGGTAAGGATGTTTCATCCAGAAGGAAAGAGCATAAAAAAAGCATCAAAAAATGTAAAGCCCAAAACCTGTACTATGAGGTGCAAAATCAATTACCGCTATAACATAATATTACAAAAATGAATTTGCACACTCAAATTGAATTTATTTTCTTTGTAATTAATTCTTTGTGAATAAATTCATTTTTTAAATTAAAGAAAGAAAAGGTTCTCCAGAAACCAAATGAATCCAAAATAATAAACTGAAAACTAGCTACATGAAAAAGGCAATAATTGGTTTATCTCCCACCCCCTGGGACCCCATTGTCCAACTTATTTATCCATTATGATATAATAAGTAATAAAATCCATTTCCTACCCCTCCTGGAAGGTGGTACATGGATACGACCTTGTATCTGATTGGGGCTGGTATGTCTATATAATAAAAATTGTTTTGGAATAGAAAAACCAGTATTCCCAGTTTTTATAGCTTTTTTAATGGCTATGAATCATCTCCCATAACATGGCGGTGATTTCTGAGTAACGAGTTATTGAAGTGCAACATTTTGTCAGTTTGTAACCACTTGTCCTAATCAATTTGTCCTGCTTTTTATTTGTCTCTTTTTATTTGTCTCGTTATGAGGTCATTATAGGTCATTGTGAAAATTGCCCTTTAAGCTTTGCTCTTTCTTTTTTTTTTTGGATTCACAGAGTAAAGAGGATTGAGGCTATTGCATAGCTGTTTCTAAAGCATTTTAGCTAAGATATGTAACGTTATGCTGTTGAAGGTTGGGGATTTTTTTTTGAATGGCTTGGTTTCATCAAGCAAAGAGCTAAAATGTATGCAACTTGCAATGCATTGTGGGTAAAACATGTAGATTTGTGCCTGCATTTTGCAATTTGCATTGGTTTTGTAAATTAACCATCTTGTCTTCTCTGGTTTCAAATTTCAAAATAACTATATGTTGAAGGCTAATGCCACAAGTTGTGTTTTTTTGCAAATGTCATGTATGGCCTTAACTAAAAAAATTCTGCATAGCAAGTGTTGGATGTGAACTATGGGTACGATTTAGCTTAGGTTGAGGTCAGACTTCTCCAAGTTTTCTTTATCCTGAAATCTGAATTTTTAAAACGATGATCGAATACAAATCTCTCTAGCTCAAATCTACTAAAATAACACTAGATCAATGGGAATTGGATGTTTATGTTTTTTGTTTTCTTCAAAACTCAGGTTGAATGTTTTCAAGATAGGCGGAGACTAACATTAGAGTATAATTTCTTTGGTCAAACGAGATTTAGATGAACCCATTCGAGAGCTTTCTTAAATATGATCACATTCTAGGAAAACCAAGATTAAAAATATGATAGCGATACACAGGAAAGCACCAGCTCATTGCATATAATATACTCCTCTATTATATACACACACTATATATTACACATTATATACACATATAACCAAATGACTTTCATTTTTTATAATGGAGCCTGCATCTGTTTACTATTAGCATGCTTAAAAATTGTTGTCACTAGATACGATATAGCACAATGTCCTCAACAATCTGGCATGTAACAAGTTTATGAACTTTATAAATAGGAAGTCAAATAATTTCAATATTTTCAATATTTAAAAAGAGTTTACAGCATCTGCCTGCCAATTACAGGCCTGTAAGTTTGATCTGAAACAGGCTCTGCAGAATGACATTATAGGCATACCTCCCAACTGTCCCTTTACAGAGGGACAGTCCCTCTTTTGACAGCTCAACCCGCAGTCCCTCATTTGTACTGGAAAGTCCCTCTTTTCTCTGCACTGGACAGCCAGAAAAAAACAACAAAGTTTCTCACTTAATTGGCTTTTAGCAGAGAGCCCAGAACAGCTAACAGGTGCAAATAAGATACTTTGTAACAATTTAGAGACACAAAAACACAGTTTAGATAAGGAGAAATATTTTCAAACTTTCATAACCTGCCAAATTTTGTAAAACAAAAATGGTAATTAGGGGGTGTGGCCACAGAAAGGGGTGTGGTCAAAAAAATTGCTGCACTACGTGCGCGAAAATTTTTTTTGTCCCTCTTTTTACTTCCATAATGTTGGGAGGTATGTTATAGGTAGCAATATGCATACTATGACATATCACATCAAGCATATTTACTTTTTATGATGTCATACATAGGAAGTTGGACAGTGGTGTTCAGCATTCTGAATAAGCGGTCACTAACCTGCCGAAATTTGCCAGCGACAGTTCCGTCCACATCGCCACACTTCGCCAGGACAACATTAATTCACTAAAATGCAAAGTTGCGTCCAGGGTGCCGAACGATGGCAAAGTTTCTCTAGCGTTAATTCAGCAAACAAAGCGAAGTTGCGCTAGCATTGGCTAATTTGAATACCGCGGGAAGTTAAATTTCAATGGACGTATATGTTGCAGCAAATACATTACACTACACAAGCCCAGGGAACCTTAATAAAATAAAATAGAGTTGTTATATTGACTTACACATGAGCCCAGTGTATAGCTTATGTGCCATATGTAAGGAAATGTAGGGGGGAAGCCGGGTACCCTAAAAAAAATGAAGATCTTTTGCAGCCTATTACCCTGAAAAAAGGAAAAGTCGCCAGCGTTTTTTGGGACTTAAAAAATATTCAGGTTTTTTTTGTGGAACTCCTATCTACTCTATTGCACTTCGCCTGGTCTGAGGTGGTGAAGGCAAGTCTGGCGCAAGAGGTAACGTTCAGTAAAATCCGCATCTTAGTGAATTTGCGTAGTTACGTCCATTCGCCAGAGTGAAAATTCGCCCGGTGTTAGAGTGGGAAGTAGTGCTATAGTCTATCTCCTTTGCTAGGGAATTTACGCCTGCGCCCGTTAGTAAATCGGCGAAGTCCCAAAATGACATCACGCTGGCGAATTTTCGCTAACGTTAGTCACTTCGCCCTTTAGTGAATTTCCCCCTATGAAGGTGACTGAGCTTCTGGAGATATTTATAAGCCTCTCAATCTCTGTCTACACCCCCATCTCAGGTGTGACAATTAGACAAATAATATGGAGTTACTGAGAGAGAGAGGCCCTTTCTCTCAGTAACTGCATCTTATTTGTTTAATTCTGGATAAGAGGTCCCATATCTGTACAAGTAAATGAATCGGACATAAGTGCACCAAGCACAGACCCCTTCCTGGTCGCAATTGCACTGGAAGTGTGGGAAAGTACACTGCATTATGGGTAAAAATCATGGCAACTTGTGTCTGAAATTGCACTTGGCACACTTGTGCTTGTAGATTGAACAGTTTTGTATTATGACAACACTATCCTTTTAGTAGATATCAAAGCTTGAACATATTTATGCACGATTACAAACCTCGGTTTCATAAAGGGAATCCTGTTCTGTAAAGATGCAACTACATACAAATAAAATGTATATAGGACCAATCTATGAAAATGTTAAAGCCTACTGAAACTTCCAATGCTCAGGACTGTACACAAGAACCACCTTATGTGTGTCTAATCAAATGTATTTTATTGCTGTATACTATGGGATGGGGTTCCATTATTTGATTCAAGGTTAGACCAACAACCCTTCTGTACAATTCTGTATTTTCAAGAGCAGTATGGGAGAGCAGGGATTCTTGGCAGGTTTATGTGCTGCTTTTGGGAGATAATGGGGAGTAAAGGTGACACCAGGAAGCTTCGTGGCTGTGTAGCTCATTATACCAGATATGGAATGGCAGATAATCATTTTGTTAACATTCTCTCCTTTTCCAGCCCACACTCCACAACCACTGTGATGGAAAGTGTATATTAACGGGAAATA